>NW_004949202.1:398588-402949 GCF_000317375.1 Microtus ochrogaster
CAGGCCTGGCTCTTCTTCTGAGTATTGTCCCTAGACACTGCCTGCCCCTCTGGTGGCTGGTGCTCCATGGCTTCTGAAAACTCCGTGTTGCTGAGCTGGCTCAGTCCCACCCTTGCTGGGAGCATGATGAGGTCAAACCTGCATTTGCCTGTGTGTGACCCAGCCGCACCCGAGCTGTGGGTGGAGGTGTCGAGAGTTGCAGGTGCTTGACCCCACACAGGACTGACAGCCTGGGCCCCCAGCTCCGAGGTAGGCGTGGGATGAGGTTGGCCCAGGTGTCACTGGGCCGGGTCTGCCTGACTTTGCTGGTCCTGGGCAGGCAGGCCCTTCTGTCCGTGGCTGCTTCATGGTAGCAGTGATGTTGCTGGAGCGTGGCTCTGCTGTGTAGGGATGAATGCTACGTTCCTGGCGTCCAGCTTGCTGCAGCAACAGCAGCTGTGACATTTCTTCAAGGTCAGTGAGATGGGATAAGTAGATGACAGCTAGGTCTAAGTTAAAGGTGGACAGAGGGGCAGGGCTTGGGGGCAGGTGGGTGGAGTGATAGGTCTTGGAGGCGGGGTCTAGATGTGCTAACAAGACCCTGTGGGTCGAGTGGGTATCAGGGCATCCCTCCTTACATGTTTCTTTCAGCCCCCCCACAGCCTGGGACGCAAACACCCATCTCTTTCTGGGGGTTCTCATTTTATGGGCTCTGCCCTGGGGCAGGAGAGGGGTTATGCTCCAGCTGTCGCCTTGCAAGTCTCACCAGGAAGTGGTTTTGGAGTTTCCCAGGGAGAGCCCAGTGGGGTCCAGGTGGGCCTTCTAGACTGAGTCATGGTCTAGGGAGAAGCAGCTTCCTGGGGGTGGAGGAAGTGGCAGGGCAGGAGACTTACAGCCGCCTGCCTGCTCTTCTGTGTCCTGGGTGCTTGTGGGGTTGAGCCTCCTCGCAGCAGGGGAAGCTGGCCCCAGCCGGACATGTTTTATTTCTGTTTGGAGCTTTCTGACCCCCTCCCTTTCTCCTCAGCATCTCAGCTCTGGCACACTTGGCTGTCTCCCGGTTCCCTCATTCTTTTTGTGCTCTTGTGACACAAGAGGCCAGCTCCACACTGTCCTCCCAGAGGTGCTTGGCTTGAGATCAGGCAGGAAGGCCAGCGAGGCCAGGCTAGGGTACTGCAGCCCCCTTTCTTGGCCTTCATGGCTGTTCTACCCACTGGCCTTAACTCCAGCATCTGGACAGCAACATTTCTTGGGTGTGAGAGTGTGGCTTGGCCCCTGGGAAGGGAGGAGCCCAGCCGCAGGTCATTGGGTATCATGGCTAGGAGGGAGACACAGCCTCCTTCATAGACTTGCTGGGTGTTAATCCACACACCATGTTCTGTGTGGGATCCTAGTGTGGTCAATAGTAATGGCATCTGGAGAAGCCCTTTCAAGGTTGCTGGGGGCGGGGCTGAGAGGGCTGAGAGCTTTGTCACAGATTCCTGTGCCTAGGCTGTGACTCACCAGGTCACTCTAGAGGAGGTGGGCACAGTCCTCATCCACAGTGACTGCTCCCTCTTGCTTTCTGCTGAGGCTGACATGTAATAGATCAGAGGCAAGGCGACTGAGGTGTTGGGAGGAGATGGAAGAGGTGAGGGGCAGAGTAGCCAGGCAGCTTCCATCGGAGAGGAAGGCAGCACTCAGCTAGGGGCCCCCGATCCCTGAGGTCCTCCTGCAGGACAGGGGGATCGGCCCTCTGCCCTCTTTCTCTTTCCTGTTCTTGGGATCATCCTGACATTCGGACGTACACTGTCACATGCCTTAGCTGAGGCCTGGCTTTTACAGTCATCCATCGTGCCCAGAGGCCAGGCTCTACAGAGCCACCACCGATGTTGTTAGCTGTCAGAGGTGCAGCACACGCATGTGCGTGCGTGCGTGCGTGCGTGCGTGCGTGCGTGTGTGTGTGTGTGTGTGTGTGTGTGTGTGTGTAGAAAGGGGCCTATTGGTGAGGCTGATTTGGTTTAAGGCATTTCTTTCAGTATGGTGGCATGTGGGGTTGGTTGGGCCACATGCATGAGATAAGGGTTGAGGAAGCCATTAGTTATATTGTTCTATTATTAAATACAAAAGTCAGATATTGGAGTAAAAACCTGATTGATCAGAGAAGTGACGGAGAAGTGGTCAGCGACCTCCTCTCTCTCCTTCCTCAATCCTAAAGGGCTGTGAATCTCTCTAAGTCCCTCCTTACTACTTCCTGTGTCTCTCTATATATCCCGGTGTCCTCCAAAATCTCTGTGGCTAATAGTGGTCAGCTAGCAGCTAGCTCCACCCTCTGACTTGATGTAAACTTTATTGACAGTCTAGGGAGTGTCAGAGGCGATCAAAATATGCCACGACAGGTTGAGGCTTGATTCGCGCTGACTGGGTGCTGAGGAAGCAGTTTGCCATGGGAGGAGGTTGTTGTTCTTAGAAGACCTTGCTCTTGTGAGTGGTTAGGAAAGCAGGCTGCTGAGCAGGCCAGTTTGGGAGCTTGCACTTGGCAAATCTCCACTTTACTTTGTCATTTTGGGGAAACACTACCAGAGTAGAGAAGTCATAGATAGGGTAATTATGGGCCGGGCTGACCCCTGCTGGCCCAGCTCCTCTCCAGTCGGCTGGCCAAGCTAGCTCATCTTCAGCACTCAAGTAGGACTGACTACCACGTGGCACACCAGGCACACATCTTACACATACCCCAAGGCATGTTCCCGTGTTTCTCCCCCTGCCTGATTCCATGAGAGTAACTCTGGTCCCCTGCTGACAGTTGGTGCTAGGGAGTGTGTGCAGGTGGGTGTGAGCTGGAGGGAGTGTGTGCAGGTGGGTGTGAGCTGGAGGGAGTGTGTGCAGGTGTGTGTAAGTAGGAAGGTGTACATGATACTGGGGAGGAAGACTCCTTCTTTTCAGATCGGGGACATTTACGTTTCTCCAGAAGGCCTGGCTGCTGTACAGGCAGAAGGTGAAGTATAGAGAAGCAGCCAGTAGCTGGGGTGCTGGTGAGAAGCGGATCAGGCAGCTAACTACTATTTTGCGGTACAGAGCTGAGATTTTAATCTGATGGCAGCAGAGAGCTCTTGATATTCTGTTTATTCTTTTTACTGCATTTGTGTACGGTGTGTGCATGCCTGCCTGCCTGTGCACGTGCATGTGTGTGGAGGCTAGAGGCTGCTTCGGGCTAGACTGGCTGGCCAGTGAATTCCTGAGATCTACCTATCTCCATCTCCCAACTTCTGGGACTATATGCATTGCCACCTGCTTGACTCTTTTACATGGGAGCTTGGGACCCCAACTTGGGGCCTCTTGGTTGTGTAGCAAGCACTGAGACACCTCCCGAGTCCCTGGAGCTACCCCCCTTTTTTTTCTTCTTCTTCTCCTCCTCTTTTTAAATAACCATTAGTCAGAGCTGGAGTTTAGGGATAGTTGTGCAGCTATACTGTGGAAGAGTGGAGAGACAGCTGCAGAGAGGGTTTTGGGGCTTTGTGCTCTTTTCCTAAATGCTTAGTAGCTGTTGGATTGACAGCCCAAGCCTTCCAGCATGAAGGCGTAGATAGGGGCAGACTCCGATGCTGAGTCCTGAGAGCTAGGGGTAGTTTGCTCCTGACACTTGAGGCCAGAGGTGTTTGGTTGCAAGTGCCCAGGTTGGAAGCTTCTTTCTCTGGGCTTTAGCTGGCAGTGGCTGGCACTGGGCCAGTAGTGTACCCCTTGGCTCTTAGCAGTGGTTGGAGGCAGCAGTTATTGCAGTCTAGTGCTATGGCTCCCATGCCTTGGGGACCTGTGGCTCCCACCAACAGCTCGTGTCGTAACTCTGAAACCTACAATGAACCTAAGACGTGCTAGCTCTCGAAACCTTGTGACCAAGGCCTGCAGTCCCTCATCTTTGGTTTTCTGCAACTCTCTCTGGGCTGGATGTGGTGGCACATGCCTTTATCCCAGCACACACGCAGGAGGCTGAGGCAGGCAGAACTCTGAGTTTGAGGCTAGCCTGATCTACGCTGAGTTCCTTGTCAGGCAGAACTAAACAGTAACATCCTGTCTCAAAACAACAACAACAAAAAACCCTTTCTGTATTTTATTATCTTTGGTCTTCTCTGTTGCTGGTCTCTCAATTCTTCAGCCAGTGTGTGTGTGTGTGTGTGTGTGTGTGTGTGTGTTGTCTAAAAATGGAGGTGCATGTGTAGTTTTTTTTCTTCTTGCTCTTAGGGTTCCCACCACCCAGCTCCCAAATAAATACACAGAGACTTATTCCTGTGAATGCCTGACCTTAGCTTGGCTTGTTTCTTGCCAGTTTATCTTAAATTATTCCGTGTCTCTTTAACTATGTTTTGCCTCTGGGCTTTTTACCTTTCTTTATTCTATATATCTTACTTTTC
>NW_004949202.1:403148-410727 GCF_000317375.1 Microtus ochrogaster
TCTCTCTCTCTCTCTCTCTCTTTCTCTCTGCCCGCCAGCCCCACCTGTTTCTCTCTTCTGCCTAGCTATTGCCCATTCAGCTCTTTATTAGACCCAATCAGGTGTTTTAGACAGGCAAAGTAGCACAGCTTCACAGAGTTAAACAAATGCAACATAAAAGAATGCAACACATCTTTGCACCATTAAACAAATATTCCACACGAAAGAACAAGCTCTATTCCACAACAGCATGTATGCATGTCATGCACACAGAGGCCAAAGCGTAGCCTGATGTGTTGGTCCTCACCTTCCGCCTGTTTGAGACAGGGTCTCCTTATTGTTTGCTTCTGTGTACACTGAGCTAGCTGGCCAGTGACTTCTAGGGATCAGCCTGTCTCTGCCACACCCCCCCCCCACTGTAGGAATGCTGGGATCACAGCCACACACCGCTGTGTCCAGATAGACGTGGGTTCTGAAAATCTAAATGCAAGTGTTCATATTTTACACATGGATCCATCTCCCCAGCCCCCTCAGCCACCATCTTCTGCTGGTAGCACCGCCACCGCCACAGCTGTTGCTGCCCCATTGTCTCTTCTTGGTGCTGCCAGCTCAGCCCACTTAACTTATGATAAAAATCTGAAGTAGGCAAAGACCATTGGAAGAGGCCTCTCGTTGGGCCTAAGCCTTTCATTGCGACATCAGAGGACAATACAGGGAAGAGTCTCCTGACTAACTTGAAAAGGGAACTGAACAGTCTGGTTACATGGCCAGGAGCAGTGTGTGGCAAGGGTGTTTGTGCCAACTTTGGTGCAACCCTTCATACAAATAAAAGATCATGTTTGCTCCAGCCGCAGGCCCTCTGCCGGGCCTTCTGGAAAGGTGTGCCCTCTCTGGTCCAAGTGAGAATATCTGTTTGATAAGATGGAGATTGCTCAGACTTGTGCTGTTCTGGAGTGCTACATTCCCATTAAGCTCTGTCTGAGTGGTTATGACGGGAGCATGACGTCAGCCATGGTTGTAGCGATCCTCTGTAACTGCTGGAGTATCCTCAGGGTGACCAGGGAGTGTCCAGAATGACCTGGCTGACATGAGGACAGCCAAGCTGTTTCTTGGGGCCCGTGGTTCCCCGTTCAAGGCTTCTCATGTTCCTGCTCGTGGCAATTTTAATCGCTTACAGACAGCGTTGGAGGTATGTTTACAGTAAAGTTTTAGGGAAAGCCCAACACAGAACTCAAAACTCTAATAGTGTTTAGCAGTACTTAATTGCATATTCAATTATGCATAATCTGCTTAACTTTTCTTCCCTAGTTCATCAGGGAGAGAGATGAGGGTCGGGGGTGAGAAACCAACATAACAGTGGGTTTGCGTGAGGATAGAGGTGCCACGACCTGGTAGCTCCCAGGACGTGGTGGGTTCAGAGGGAGGACACTGACATGCTTGTTAGTTATGTTGGCCCATTCCGGGTGAGCCAGGTCAGGCTGGCCTCAGATGTCCCAGGCCTGCCACTTCCTCAGCGCAGCCCCTGGCAGCCTGATGAGGGTGACCCACGGAGCCCCACACTGATGTAGACGTATTATGTGGCATGCTCTTGGACCAAACAGGATGAGTTAATGCCTGTGAGTGGCGCCGAAATGTGGTTGAGCTTGGTCACGGGCCAGCCGGTTTTCATTTGGCTGCAGCGTGTACAGTAAATTCTTCGCTGGCTGTTTCCTTTCTTCTTTTCTTCTTCTTTTTTAGGTTTTGTTTTGTTCTAAGGAAAACACACAATTTTGAAAATAGACACCCAGTCTTGCGTTCTATTGTAAACAGATTGAGGAGTTGTATTATGGGGTCTGGGTCGGCTGCCGAGGTCTTCGCTGTTTACTGAGCTAGTGCCTCTGAGACAAGTCAAACTGAGTCCTGCATCTTCAGGGATGTGGGCGGTGCTTGCAGGTGTGGGGAAGGGTGTGCCAATTAAAAGCCTTTGTATGTTGTCACTAAGGGCAGGAGGATGAGCTATACTCTGAACATTACTGCCGAGGGGACTGGGTCACCCTTGCATTCCGGTCTGGCCCAGGGTCTTACAGAACCAGGTAACGGCCGCGTGTCTACGGGATCCAGCATGTCTGTTCCTCTGGAAGGTCTCATCCCCACACTCTAATGGCTAGGGGTAGGAAAAACCTTGAAGATGTGGGTGATTGTTTAAAAATAAAGTGTTTTCTTTAGGTCAAGAAGGTGGCCCTTGGCTGTGCCTGGCAGGCAGGAGCCAGCATAGTGAGGGTGCTGGGCAGGGTTAGTCCCCCCTCCTCAGGTCTCACCCCCAGTCTGTAAGGCAGCCTTTCTCCTTCTTTAGCTTGTCCCATGCCCCGAATCAGCCCATGTAGGAAAACAATCAGGCCCACATTGTAGAACAGCCCCGCTATTTACAGGGCAGAGAATGGGGACAGGCTTGTCCCACGACCTGCAGAGAGAGCTCACCACGGAGCCTTGTCCCACTGCTGAAGGGTGCCTTGTTGTAACAAGAGTGGACCCAGCCGCCTGCAGCACGTTCCCCTCACCCCATCCCAGACTGTAACCCCAACTCTCAAGACAGACGTCTCAGGCAGGCAGAGGTCCCACACGAGGGTCCTGAGTGGTCCAGAGGAGTCTTGAGTGCCGATATTGCAGCCAGGGTCGCAGTGGCCAAAACAGGGCAGGGAGCCCAGCTGCAGAAAGGTATGCAGGGTTAGTAATGGGGCTTGACCTTCCCTTTGGCTTTGCAAATGGCTCGGGTCTAAGTGGGGTATCCTGAGTGTGTACCTACCTTCCAGAAGCCCAAATGGTTGGTGCCCGGGAATGGAGGAAAAAGGATACTTAGGTGGAGGGTGGATGCTTAGTCTGAGCATGTGATTGTTCTTTACCTCGAAGGCAGTGGGCATGGCCTGGCGACAGAGCCAGTCTATCATTCAGTGGTTGCTTGGTGCTACCTAGCCTGGAGCTACCCCTGGGTCCTTCTTGGAAGTAGCTAGTTGTCACCCGCATCTGCCGATGCTGTCTTGGGCCACACTCCTTTTGTTGTTTGAATTTATTTATCTCAGGTTTCTGTCTTTTATACTCTGTGGGGAAGGAGTGGTGGCCTCGGGCCACTGGCTTGCTGCCTGTGGGCGTGGCCCTGGCAGGGACTTGGCTGGCCCTAGAGCCCAGGGAAGGAAACCCTCTATACCAACTTCAGCAGAGCCCAGATGTGGCTGCTGTGTAGGACAGTGGCACAGCCGGAGGGCCCTCATCTCATGCCGCTGGGGTCTGTAAATCAATGGTTTTGATGCCCCATGTGTGTGGAAGTCAGAGGACTAGGGTGTGTGTTGACCTAAGGATGGGGACAGGGAGCGGCCAAAAAATTACAGGCCAGGACCAAATGGCAGTGCCTGTCCTGGAGTTCCTGGGACTGAAGCCGTGGAACCGGAGCTCAGAGATTGGGGGCTTCCGGTGGTGTAGTGACTTCTAGAGTCAGAGACTTTTGGTCTGTGTAGTCTTGCAACTTCCCATGTTCTCCAGGGTCCTGAGACTCTTCCTCCATCCACAGTTGTTGCTCATCCCCCTGGACCGGCCCCTTCTCTACCTGACTCTCTGGCGTCCCTGTGGAGCACGTACTATGGCGGGTATGCTGGGAAGTGCCCTTCAGTGACCCTGGTGAACACAGCTTGCTCAAGCAGCTGACTCAGGCACTATGGACTTCCCCTTGTTAAAATGCCAGTCTGTTGCTTCCCGGCAGAAACAGGCTTTACCTGAAACAGCAGCAAACAAGTGTCCACTGTGGGCATCTTCCCAAAGGCTGGCGGCTGCCTGTGAGATGGAATCCCAGCCCTCTCCTTTCCATCCTCCCTCACTGGGTCCCAGCAATTCCATGTTTGTATGGAAGGACACTCAGGGCCTTAATCAACCAACAGCCTCGGTTTCCCTGAGTTCCAAAAGAAATCAGGAAACAGACATAGGCAAAGGGAAAAGGATTAATTTACAGTTTGGCTTAACTGGAGAGGGAAAGAGGCTATGGGCATCTCGTAACTTCTAGAAACCACGAGACAGGCCAGGAGATCTGCAGACTGAGCCTTGAGCGAGCTTTAGGGGGCTTTCCTACAATGGGGTCTGGGGCGGTTGGCTCAGGCTCCTTCCAGTGAGCAAACCTCTGTCTGTGTCTCAGCTGGGTGGCTGCTATTTATACATTCTCTTTACAAGTTAGGCTGCTGACAGACACTTTTGTTTACTTGTCTTGTTAATGAGTTTATAAAGTAACACGTTCCCTTATGGCATATGTCCTTAGTTTTGGTTGATTTCTCCCGTCTTATTCCCCACCCCCAATATTCCACTTTCTGCTTCCAAATGACACAGTCCCATTCCCCTCCTCTTCATTCTCATTTGAAGCCTTTTCCCATCTCATGGGCGCTCTCTACTTTCCTGGTCTCTCCCCACACCCACTTCAGTTAAATATTTAACAATTAGAAGTTAGGATCTGCATGCGAGAGAAGTTCGGAGAGGGTTTTGCTTATTTGTTTTTATTTTTTATTTTTTGCTTGTTTTTAAGTCTGGCTCAGGGAAAAGGGGTAGACATTCCGTCTCAGTGATTTTCATTTCTGAAATAAAAGTGTCTCGGTCGTGCGTCTTATGGGATGACAAGTGGAAAATTCCTACCTGTTCTGAGCCCACAGAGTTCCTTCCTGGGTCCATTCCTTTGTTGGATGTTGGGTAAAGGTTTTTCTTTGGAGGTCAGCTTCAGCTGGCTTGTGCTGGACTGCGAAACATACTAGTTTTGCTAATGAAAAGAAGCCATCTTTGTGGGGTGCAAGTGTCTTTTGCCAGGGCTCTAGTCCCTTCTCTCAGTTTTGGATTTTAGTGACAGATGTGCTAATCAGGGGATCTGCAGGGGGCTGAATAAACGTCCTTCAAGACATCCACGCTCACATCAGGTGACCGTGGCAAGGGGGCCTCATGGTAGCTATCATGATCTGGTGTGGAGCCTTGAGGTGAGGAGACTATCCTTGATAATTCAGGTGACCCAGAATGTAATCATCAGGGTGCTGCTGGGGGGCTCCACTGCTTCAGAGGGGAGGGGACCCCACTTTCCAGGCCCTGCTCTGGTGCTTGTGAAGTAAAGTAGTAAAGACTGACCAGGAGGAGACAGGCCAGCTGACTTTAACATCCTCCTGTGTATTGGTGCCTCTCACAAAACAACTCAGACTCCAAAGAAGCAGACCCGGGCTTCAGAGCCATTTAAATAAAAGGTGATAAATCCCAGAAAAGGGATTAGACAAAAGAGGGTTAGCGTGGGAGTTTTGCCACAGTGACCTAGAAATGCCGAAGAGGAGGGTCCATTTCTACCTGCCTCGTCTCCTTCCTTCTGGTGTGTGATAGATAGTACCTGTGCAAATGAAAATTGATGTCATGTCTCTTGGCCCAGCTTTTGTTACTGGAACAATTAGAGCTTGGGGCCTGGCAGCCCCAACAAGCCAGGCTACCTGTCCTCAGTAAGCCAATTAAAAAAATAATTAATGGTGAGTAGCAGAAAAGGGAGATTTTTTCAGTGTGATCGCATTGGGAAGAGGAACAAAGTGGTCCAGCGGGAACACCCCCACCACGTATATCAGGACCATCTTCGGGGTCCTGAGAGGTCTGTATTGCTAGGCAGTCCTGGTCATATGTGGTCCCAGCCATCAGTGAACAACTGTTGTTTCAACTCTAGTCCCTCTTGCAAGGTGTTCTGACAAGTTGCCTGTACGAATGAACTCTTCCTGGGAGATGATCTCAGCAGTGCTGGTGACAGAGTCCTAGTTGGCCTGGGACACTGGGATCCCATTTGATGGCTGTGGCAATGGAGGAAGGTCCCTGGTGCGGGCAGCCTACAGAGAAGCCCAATGGTACAGGCAACCCTGAGATTGGAGCCAGCCCTCTGCATGCCTGCCCTCTAGAGCTGTTCTGTGATGTATCTGTGTTGTTTCAAAGCCGTGAGTTTGGAGTCTTTCAATAGCGGTCCCAGGGAGGCATCCATGCCCCCTAAGATGCAGTGCTCAGGGGGAGGAGCATCTTCACCTTTGAGAGGCCGATGAGGTCAGTGATGAAGCACTGAGCAGGGATGCAGGAACTCTGTCTGTGCCAACATTGGTGTTCAGAGGCCATGAGCGTGCCCACCTACTGCCACTGACCCAGTAGGAGCTTGCAATGGCACCATGGACCACAGGTGCTGCAGGCCTTAGATAGAGGCAGCACAGAGGTGCTACAGGTGAGATTTAAGGTCCAGTGAAGGTGGCTCATGTGTCCTTACTCCTGGGAAGGGTCAGCAAGGTGGGGAGTGTGGTAGGCATCACCAGGCCTCAGTATCCCCAAAGGGAGGTTCTTTTGAGGGATGGGCACAGCAAAGTGTGAAAGAATCCAGCACTGCAGTGTGTATCAGGAGTCTCAGCTACTCAGGAAGCTAAGGCAGGGGAATCATTTGAAATCAGTAGTTCAGGGCCATCTTGGGCAACAGAGCAAAACCTTCACCCCTCCTCCATGTCATACTAGACAAAACAAACCAAAAAGTTAGACCATATTGGTCAGCCGAGGAAGGGCCACAGAATAGGCTCTTCTTTGTTCAGCGTGGCCTCAACCCCAGGGACTTGCTGGGGTGTGCCCTTTGTGTGAGTCTACTATATGTTTAGAACTAGACAGGCAGCCACAGACTCTGGGCCGGCAGAGCAGAGAGAAAGGTCAGCATGCACAAGGCTAAAAACAAAACATTTTCCCGGTGCTTCTGTTGGGTGTGCCCTGGAAGCGGAGCCAGCCGGCAAGGTGAACCTGTAGAGGCTTAGAGGCCTGGCTGACCTTCTGTGTTCTCTGGGTGGCAGTGGTTTCGGGTACAAGGTGCTTAAGGTGCCGTGAACACCCAGCACAGGCAGGAGGAATTCCCTGCTCCTCTTCACGTAGTGTCGTGGCTGCACATGCCGGGCTGGTGAGCATGGATCCTGTGGATGGGACCCAAGCCTGAAGTGACGCCACTGCTGCCATTGCTGGCCACTCTGTCTCTGTGTACCCCCAGCCTCTTCAGGCCACCTCTGTGTCTGTTCTCTGCCCCCAGGCTGGCTCTGAAAATCTCTCTCTAGTGCTTGGAGAAGATTCTGTCTTAGCTGCTTTTTTATTGCTGTGGAGAGACACTGTGACCAAGGCCAGTTATAAAAGAGCATTTAATGGGATGCTTGCAGTTACAGAGGGTTAGAGTCTGTGACTGTCGTGGCAGAGAGCATGGCAGCAGGTAGGCACACGTGGCACTGGGACAGTTATCTGAGAGCTCACGCCTTATCTGAAAGTTGGAGGCCGAGAGAGTAAGCCTGGGCCTCGAGTGGGCTTTTGAAACCTCAGAGCCCACCCCAATGACACACCTCCTCCAAGGCCGTACTTCACAATCCTTCCCAAAGCAGTGCCACCAATTAGGGACCAGGCATTTAAATGTATGAGCCTGCGGGGGCCATTCTCATTCAGACCGCCATAGCTTGGCTGCTACTCAGGGCTTGGAGCCTCTTTTCTGTTTACATGCTTGAAGAGACTGAGCACTGTGGCCCATGCAATAATGTGGGCTTTCAGGTCCACTTGTGCGCTCTCTGTCTCTGTCTCTGTC
>NW_004949202.1:410955-436643 GCF_000317375.1 Microtus ochrogaster
ATTTGCACAACATGGGTGCCTGGAACTGGGCTGCCTGCAAGAGGAGCAGGTGCTTTGAGCTACTGAGCCATCTCTTCCAGATGGAGAGTTGGTTTTTAGGTTGATTTCTCCTTCAGGCATGTCTAGATTTTTGACATCATATACAATGTTGTCATATGTAGAATCTGCACCCAAGAACCATATGACCTAGTAAACTAAGTAGAATCATACCATGCTTTAAGTGAGCTTACAAGTTTTTTGTTTGTTTTAAAGTAGGGTCTCAGCCTTAGCTGGTCTAGAAATCACTTTTTAAATGACGTGGGTCTTGAACTCAGAGAGATTTGCCTGTCTCTGCCTCTCTCAAGCGCTAGGGAGCTTACGGATTTTTATTGAACCACATCTCCTGTGGCTCAGGAGATGAATCAAGCCACAACCAGTAGTCTATTTCAGTAACCTTACTGCAGCTCAGGCACCTTCGGAGGCCAGCTCTACCAGGTAATGGACGCTAAACTGGGCCCAGAGTGTGGGTGTGGCAGGAAGAGGGTGGACCGTCCACAGGGGTGAAGATGATGGAGGCACAGGTCAGAGCCGAACAGCATAGCTGTGAAGGTAACAGAGGCACAGGCCTGAGGTGATAGGTACCTGGGAGGTAACCCTGAGTGTGCACCAGGCTTTGGTGTTTTGAGGATGTGGATCTCAATGTGGATGAGGCTGTAGATGTCAGGAATGCCTGGTGGGGATACCAAGGCAAGATGCGTCGGAAGAGAGGATGCCGAGGTGGGAAACAGCTGTGGTTGGAAGCAGTGCATGTGGTACTATGGCTAATACTGACAGAAGACCCCAGCCATGTACGTAGAAGACCCAGAAGAGTGCAAAGAGGATGCCTACAATGCCTCTAAAACTACCAAATGCAGGTAGTTCCGTTTGTGTGCAGGTGACAACTTCCAGGTCAGCCTAGGTGCTACCTATGTGAGACCCACGTGCACCTCAAATGCAGGAGCTGCTGCCCCTCCACATGTGGGTCTGGGTGGAGCTGCCTGGCCCAGCCTCCAGACGCCATCCTTGCGACTGACTTACGTGTTTTGCATGCAATACTGTATTGTGTTTTACTTGCTGAGAACCGCTGACACACCTGGCTTGTGCTGCCTGTGTTGCACACCCTGCTGTTATTATTTACTTAACCCTTCCTAATGGGTGAGCATATGTTAGGAGGATAATTCTTGTTCAGAAACCACCTTGGAGATAAATATCTCCAAGCTGGCATCCCCTTGAACGTGTGGGATGGCACAGCCAAGGAAGTAAGCGTGGCAGAACTGTCAGGTCCCAGCTCACTGCCCTCATCTGAGGCCCTCTGCACGGGGGACTGTGTAGAGCTGGGTCCAGAGGGTTTGCAGACCCTCTGCTTGTTGGTGGAGGTAAGATAAGGCTGGGTGTGTCTAATGGATGTGTTGGGTAGAGCTGGACAGGCCTTGCTGATTGGGGCAATGTTGCTAAAAACTTCCTCTCCTTGCGAAATTTTGTGATACACTCACTCCCTGTGCTGAAATCCCCTTCCCATGACTGAACTGTTCCCTGAACCCCGTGTTTACCCCCATCCCCTCCCTGAAAGCTGTCTGACTTACAGCTTGTGATTTTCTCACCTTTTGTTTGTGGAGATCAGTTCTATTTCAACTCAAGACAGACAGATCCACCATGATGGAGCTACTTATGGAGCATTCACTATCTGTGTGGAACCTGTACACTCCCACACGGCCTTTATCTTCTTGCTGATAGGTGCATATAGGTACACACTACAAGTAGTGTAAGGAATAAGGACAAGTGTGTGCACATTCAGCCAAGATCCAATGTTTTTTGCATGTGTATTTGTATGAGTGCATGTTCACATATGAGTGGGCACTCTTAAGTAAGCAAGTATGGTGTGCAAGTATAGAAGCCTGAGGCCCATGCCTCAAGTCTACTTCCTTTGGACCAGCACGGGTAGTTTTTCACATGGGCTCTATGGATTGAACTGAAGTCCCCAGGTTTGCAATGCAAACATTTTACCCACCTAGCTATCTTCCTGAGCCCCAACTTTCTGTGCCTCTAAATGCATGGATGCCTGACAGCCCTGGAACAAGGGCAGCCCCTGGTGGCTCCAAGAGTAGAGCCTCCCCCTTGTACAGCTGCCTCTGCTCTGCATCTGGTACCCTAAGGTCACTGTCACCTGCATTCCTCTGCCTGCGGACACAGGGAGAAGATGGAATGGACCTGGCGGATGCATGTGAGGGGTCTTCCTTTCACAAGGGATCTCTTCATATTCATTGGCATGGAAAGGCCTGGAATGTTCTGGGCCTTCGGAGTGGGCAGTGAGCTTAGTTAAGGACAAATTATTGTCTTGAGGCAGGGATAAGGCTCCAGGGCCACCTGTTGTTTGTATACGCAGCCTAGCTTATCTTGGTGAAAGAATGTTCTGGAATTGGCTTTTCTAAGAAGCTGCTGGGATTTCTAAGGTTTGATGCTCCAGTCTTAACTGAGAGGAAGTTCTGCATATCACCCCAGGATTTTCCCCTCGTACTTAGGGATAAGTCCATCTCCTTCCTGTGCCCCCAAAGAGGTGCAGCTGTGCCGGTGGAAGACCATGGTACATTGGTGTCTGGTGTCGGTGACTCACCAGCTTTCCATGCTTCCTGTGAGTGACCCACAGTGCTTCACCATCTGATTCATTTAGGAACTGGCACAGCACAGAACAGGAGACCTGCTCTGGCATCCCTGGCCTGTTACTGTTGTAAGGCTCACCAGACCAGAGACACTCAGGGCCAGGGTCTCAAATTCACCCCAGAGTTCCAGGTCCCGGTGCCCTATATAGGGATCTAGGCTGCCAGGAGCAGAGGGCCTCTCGTTAGAGGGACAGTGGGGCTGCTTGGTTCTCCTTTTCCTGCTTGGAGCATGCAGAACGATCTCTGATTTCTGGGTCTAATGATAGTGAGTCCCTCCTGGGCCCTGCTAGCTGCCTCGGGGACACTGTGAGTGCAGTTCTGATGAGGCCATCTTTCTGGATAGGTTTCTGCTTCCGGTGACCTCTAGTGTCTGTAACAGATGCAAGGACTCGTGTAGGTTATGGCCTTATTTAAAGTTGTTTCTTGATGCTGGTGGTTCCCTACAGCCACTGTTCTTAATGGGAGTCAAGAAGAAATAGCTCCTGTGAGTGCTTGAGAGAATGCATAAAGTGAGTTTGAGGATCATTTGTAATCTATGGATCACATCATACCAACCTCCAGAGTGTTTGTGTGTGTGTGTATGTGTGTGTGTGTGTGTGTGTGTGTGTGTGTGTGTGTGTGTGTGCTATGCCAAGCCAATGTGTACCACAGCACATGTGTCAGAAGACTTGACTCAGGCACCCTTCCTTGCTCAGTCTTCTGCTAGCCTTTTACATCTTGCCTGAGGGCCATTGGTATTTAGGGTCTAGAGAGTCTGGCTGTAAACATGCGACAGTTGCACCATAACTGTCTTGGGAGCACGGGGAACCCTGGCACCCTCAGCTTGAGAAAAGCACTGCAGGACTTCGCAACACTCGCTTCTTCCTGTCACAGGCATGCGGTGTGTAAAGTTGTCATGTCTCACAAGATGTCCACAGTGACCACATGCTGAGCGTCAATAAAAAACGCTGGCTCCTTTGGTTCCACTGTGGTTAAGAAGCAGGGACATTCAGCTGGGCATAGTGGCACAAGCCTTAAATCTAGCATTAGAGAGGCAGAGGCAGGTGGATCTCTGAGTCTGAGGTTAGCCTGGCCTACAGAGTGAGTTCCAAGACAGCCAGGGTTACACAGAGAAAGCTTATCTCAAAAAACAAAAACAAATTAAAAAAAAAAGATGAAGAAGAAGCAGAGGTATGCTGTCCTGAGGCTCAGCAGGAAGGAAGACGACTTGAGGCCAGGTCTGATGACACAGTAAAAACCCATCTCAAAAAAAAAACAAAAACAGACAAAAAGTTAACAGAACCTTAAGATGTGGTGAAATTGCTGAGGGATGGTTTCTGATCTCCGGGGGGAGGCAGTGTGACAGTTGGCAGTTAGACTGGAAACCCTGATCAGGCAAACTAGGGGAGCTTGACCGTGCTGGGGGGCTATAGAGAACAGAAAGCCCCTCCCATGGATGTGCCACATCCAAAGGAGTCAGGAGATAACCGCCCACTGACCTAGGCCTCCCTATCGCGAGAATCTTGATTATGACCCTTGTCGAGCTGGCCTGACCTTTTGTTGTGCCTTTCCGAGGAATTGCTGGAGACGAAAGCAGTTTGCTAGGGTAGCATTTAGTGGCTGGGGACTTAGAAGACAAATCCCAGTTGGCCATGGCCCTGTCTGCTCATGCTGTGTGTTCATCCTTCACCTCTGCATGGAATGGGGCTGAGAACAACAGGGATGGGGGGGCACAGTCCACGACCCTGGACAAGGCCAGGGGTCTGGGTTCCTGCTACATACCACGTCTCATTGTGCTCTCGCCAACCTGTGCTTGCCACTGAAACTGGTGGGGGTTCTGGAGTTCAGGATATGCCATCCAGGTCTGTGGTCATTGCAGGACAAGTGCTTCAAAACCCTTGTTGCATATGGGGAAGGGAACTGAGGCAGGGTCTCACTTAGCCCAGGTTGGCCTTGAACTTGCTATGTAGCTGAGGATATCCTTGAACTTCTGATCTGATTGCCTTTGCCTCCATAGCTAGAATTATAGCCAGGCACCCACCACTAAACCCGGTTTTGAACGGTGCTGATTGTCACACCTTAGACTTCGCACGTGCTAGGCAAGCGTTCCACCTCCTGAGCTACATCCAGCCTCAGCCCAGACTCTTAAAATGCTTCTGGTACACTTAAAGCAGATGCAGCTACACTCTGCTCTTTTGTGTGTGGCTGGGCCATCTCAGGGAGGCCTTTTTGACAGGCTGCATGAGTGCCACCCAGGTAACACTCAGCAGCTCCATCTTCGGTGGGTGCCATGCTCAGGATGAAGCTCCTCACATAGATCAACCTCAGACCCTCAAACCTCCAGATGAGGCAGTGACCGTCTGAGGCAGCTGCTGTTTGGGTCACCGCTGTTTGTTAGCTTGTCTTCTGAAGGGAGAAACAGGCCCAGAGAACCCCAGCAACTTCCTTAAGGCCAGCTTGAAGGAGCCAGACTTTGGTAGTTTCGACTTTAGGGCCTGTTGATCCAATTACTTCTGCTGGGAATGTGGGGCCACCCTAGCTTCTGTCCTAGAGGCGAGAAAAAGGCAGACTTCTCTGGCTTCTGAAAATGGAAAGCCTTTTTCTCCTTGTCCTTTATCCTGCAAGCCACCAGTAGGTGCTGTGTTGAGGAGGCTAAGGTGCCATCGTATACCCACGCAGGGGGAGTCCATGGCAGGATGACTGGAATGCAAGAACTAATTATATCTTGTGTGGTTTTGTGTTGAGGAAGCAGAAGAAAACGGTCTGAGTAAATGGTGAACACACACTGGAGGCCCGGCGTCTGAGCTGTTGCTGCTGCAGCCAGAGCAGGTGTGACTTGTGTTTGGGGTCTGGCTGGGGTCAGAGACTGGATAGGGATTTGGGAACCTTGGTGGGCAGGAAATGGGCAAAACAGTGAATCCAGCTCTCAGAGGCCATGTATTAGAGGGACACAGAAACCTCTAGGGATAAGGGTCAACACTGCCATCCCTGCCCTGCAACAGAGGTGATGAGCTCTGATCAGGCTGTATGGAGCAGCCCTGGCTGTTCCCTCATTCACGAAATGACAAGGTTCCTCCATTCATGAAGTGACAAACATACAGAAGGCCTCCGCAAAGGGACTCTTTCCATTTCATAATTCTAGGCCTTCACGTTGCTCTCTAAGCCTTCCTCTCCTGTGTAAATCACTTCCTTTGTCTCCCTAAATTTGTTCTCTGTCCTGACCCCGGGAGACTGCCCCCTCTTGCTACTCCTGTGACAGGAGAGGACCATTTGAGTGGGTCACTGGCAAAATCCCACTGGGAGTGGCCTAGGATTCAGCAAGCTAGGGAAGCCCCTGGACTGGGCTCAGTCTGGCCCACTCCTGAGCCCTGCAGGTTCCTCCAACACTCGGCCTCCAGCCGTCCACAGCGTGGATGTTGACCCTCTGCGACTGCTGGCACGGAGTCACTAGGTTCAGGGAACCTGTTTGGAGGGCTCTGTCCCTGATGCATATGGATGTACTAAAGAAGCCGGCCCTTACTCTACAGAGGCTGCTTGTTTCTGGTTAGCTTTAAAACTACCACGAAAGAAAAGAGAGGGGCTGAGGTGCGGCTCAGAGGTGGACTGTTGACCTAGTGTGAACCGGACTCTGGGTTCTGTCCCAGCAACCCCTGAAACCACACAAACAGACAGGGGGCGAGCACCCATTTAAATCTTGTGACTATGTTGTCTGTAGTTTCTTTTTGTTATTGTTGTTTCCTTGGGAAGATGAGAAAGATACAAATTTGAAATAAAATAAAGTTCCTTGTTGCCTGTCGCCTCCCTCAGTTACTGGCATTGGATCCCTGGGTCCCACATGGTAGACAGAGAGCGCCAACTCCTACAAGTTGTCCTTGAACTTCCACATGTGCTGTGGGCGAGTGTGCCCCCACATACACACACACATGCAATAAGTAAATAAAGTGTAACTGGAGTTTTTGAAAATCTGAAGAGAATAAAGTGATTAGATTATACTTGTCTTTGTTTTTGAGCCTGGATCTCACCCAGTCCAGGCTGGCCTTGAATTCACTCTGCAGCCAAAGATGACTTTGAATTCCTGATCATCCCGTTTCTGCCTTGCGGGTGATTACGGACTTGTACCACCATGCCCAGTTTATACAGTGTTAGGGACAGGGCCCAGGGCCATTTGCATGCTAGGTAAGCTTGCTAACTGAGCCTGGTGATTCTTTCTCCAGTGAACGGACTCTGCTCTCTGTGACAGGCGGTGTGCACATACATGACTTCTGTTACTCAAAAGTGGCTGAGGCGCCAGGGTGTAGTGACATACCCCTGAAGTCTCCACAGTGGGGAGGCTGAGGCGCCAGGGTGTAGTGACATACCCCTGAAGTCTCCACAGTGGGGAGGCTGAGGCAAGAAAACACTGAATTTGAACCTAGTCTGGGCAACAGAGCAGCAACCTGGTGAACATTAATCTATTAAAATTTACTTATTCTTATTTTATGTGCATTGGTGGTTTGCCTGCATATATGTCTGTGTGAGGGTGTCAGATCCCCTGGAACTTAAGCCACAGACAGTTGTGAGCGGCCATGTGAGTGCTGGGAATTGAACCCTTGTCCTCTGGAAGAGCAGCCAATGCTCTAAACCTCTGAGCCATCTCTCCGATTTTTTTTTTTTTTTGAGAAGGAAAAAGAAAGAAAGGAGAAGTGGTAGTGTGTGGTGGTGAGGCCAGCACCAGCCGACCCAGACTGCACTTCCCCTTTGCTGGCTACCCAGCACCTCACTTCCTTTGAAGTGTACAAGCTGCGTAGGTCCTGGGGAGAAAGGTCATCTGCCTGGGGCCGTAAGTTGAAGCAGAAATTTGTATCAGTACCTGGAAGCCAAGCTGAGCATGAGGGTGGAGGACCTGGGGACTTGACTCTTGGTTTCTCAATACTTTCAGAGCAATCTTCCTGAAGATTCCATTCTGTAAGTGCCAAGACTGACCCCAGAGACCCACGCACGGTACAGGTAAATCATTTTGTGTTTGATTTGTATGCCCAGGTTAGCAACTGATACGGTCTAGAAGCCTCCGTTGGCTCTAATGGACAGTTAGATACCTTGTTGCTCTGTGTACATTGGAGCCAAGGCTGAGACACGGCTGCCGTCCCTCAGGGCAGCATGGGGCTTTGATGCTGGCCACTGATGCCCCAGATGGCCTTCCCTTCCCTTTCTCATGTGTCCTCCAACTCCCATCCCTTCTGGGTTGTGACTGCTAATGGCATGATGCCCCTGTGTGCACCCCGTGTGTGCTTTCTCTCCTTTTCTGGGGTGTAGAAAAGACACGTGGCCATGTCCCTGTGTGTTTACGGCTCCACATCTGTGTGCCTGTATCTCCCATATGGCGGTGCTTGCCTGTGTAATTGTGAGTGTGGGTCCTGTGTCAGTTGTCTCTGTGTGTCTGTCTCTGTATGTTGACCAGCACTTCCTCTCAACATGGTATGGGCTACAGCACCCACACTGGCCTTCGCCTTCCTGCCGTGGGAAGGCACAGCACCGGAAGAGGGCTCCTGATGGCACTCGACCCAGGATTTGCGATGCATTTTAACTGGACAAAGCTAAGAGAAATAACCAGAAAGTGTGTAAAACCCATCGTCCCTCATCCTTCTCCTCTTCCTCAGTGCACAGTGACATAAGTAACAGCTTTGCTTCTTCCTCAGAGACAGCCTGGCCGGGCTGTGGTGAGGAGGGAAGCCCTTGCTGGGGGTGTGGACGCTGGTTATACACACGTATAGCATGGATATCTGGGTGCATTGGGGCAGAGACTACTTACTTGAGTCCAGGCACGTGCATGCATGCCATGGCTTGCCAGTGGAGGTCAGAGGATAACTTTCACAGTTGGTTCTCTCTTTCCACCGTGGGTACCAGGGATTGTACTCGGGTCGTCAGGCTTGCATGGCAAGCATCTTTACTCACTGAGCTGCCTCACTGGCCCGAGACCTCATTATTTCTCAGGAAGTCTAAGTTTGCACTGGGCTCCAAGCATTGTCTTGCTGCTTCTCCTTCTCCTCCTCCTCCTTCTCTTCCTCCTTTGGACTGACCATTTGTCTTTGAATTTTGTTGGTCTCTGAAATGTTTCTCGGGTTCTTTAGTTAAGAGGAATTTGAAAGTATGGGCAATTTCATGCACTGAGCGCCGCATTAAATACTAAGAGCCCCGGTCCCAATGAGTACCAGCCTCAGAGGTAAGTGTCTGTCTCTGTGCAGACCAACACTTCCTCTCAGCAGTATGGGTCACTCCCATGCCGACCTACACCTTCCTCGGAATGCAGTGGAGCTATGCAGCAGGCACAGTATGACCCAGGCACACCCACCCTGGTCTCTGACTGTGCACTGTCTTCCTGTTCCAGTCAAGGAACCAGTGACAGTTTCTGCAGTCCAAATAATATATAGTAGGTTCTTGTCCTCACTGTTCATAGTGCTGCATCCCGAAGCCCCCAGGGGGGGGGCAGAATGTTGCCATGGCTTAATTTCTGTTGTCCCTTCCCCCCCAAAATGCTTTGTCCTCCAACCAGCAGCACTGGCTGGGGGACACTCAGGGACACATTGTGGCATTTCAGTTTACATTTCTTTAGAGGAGTCAGACACCATGGTGCCATTCATGCAGCTAGAGAACATTCTATAAGAAAGGAGCCTTAAAAAGGCAAACGAGGTGCTCTGTAGCATCGTTGACGGAAGTTTCCTTTCTCTCTTTGGGGACAAAGGCACCACCATCTTTGACCTCCTGAGTAAGTACTCTCTGCTAGTATATCTGGTACTGGCCTGGCCTCTCCAGGCTGGGTTTTACTATTAATTGGCTCTCCGTTGTAAGCAGCATGGCAGTCTCAGTTCTGTGGGCTGCTGCCCAGGATCGAGCCACTGTCGATTCAGTGTCTGGCGAGGGCTCGCTCCTGACTGTCCATCATGCCTGGTGGAAAGGGAGAGGGAGATAGTTTTGTGGAGCATCCTCAGGAGGGCCATCCTCATGACCTCATAACCTCGAAAAGACCTCACCCACCTCTGTCACTGTCACTCTGTCCAGAGTTGGGACAGGAATTTAGGATGTCACAGTAACATTCACGGTGGCAGCTGAAGGTTACCCAGGGCCAGAGGCTGGGACTGACCAGCCACTGCACAGACCTGTACTGTCTTTGGGATCCAGGACCAATACCTGGAGTCCTGAGGGATTGTGAGGCCAGGCTTGTACTTCTTGGGCCTGAGGAGGTGACAGAATGCCACCCTCATGCCACAAAACCTGTAGGAAGAGATGGTGTCAGGATCTGTCAGAAGTTTAAGCCACATTGTACTAATAGCATGACATCCTTCAGGTCTCTGCAGGTGGCCGCTAGTCCCCCATGGAACCCCACTTCACTCCTGGCTCTACCTCCTCCTTAGTTTGCGCCCCATCACCACTGCTGGTCGGTAGGCACCATGGCCATCACACTCCACGCCCTGCTTTGCATGCTGGCTTCCCACCCAGCACAGCACCCACCCACTTAGTGCGCAGGTTTGGGGTGTGAGCTGGGAGGGGTAAGAGCCCATTTGAGGCATTATCTGAGCTTTGCCTGCTCACGTGGCGGCTTGAGGCTGAGTGTTGACCTAGATGGTGAGGCCCAGCTGCTCCCACTAGCTGTGCCTTGCCAGGTTACTACAGTGGAGCACACCCCTGCCAGCTGGAGGTCTTGGCTCTGGGGATATGCCCCGGGGCCTGGGGACGCCAAAGCTGGGACAACAGCTTTGTGTTAGACAGCTATTCAGGAGCTCCTGGACCCCTCCTGGAGCTCTCAAGGGACAGGTCCTCTGTAATTCAGTGTTCGGACTAGTGACATCAGCATCTCTGGGGTGCCAGCATTGTGGGGGTGGAGTGCCTGGCGAGTGGCTGGCAGGGAGTGGTTGGAGGGCCGCACCCAGCGGGGGGGGAGGGGAAGGTGTGACTAGGTTCTCCTCTGTCCTGTGACAGCCAGTTTCACCTTCTTGTCTAAGCAAATGAGCAGATAGGAAGTAGACAGAGCAGGCTCCTGTGGCCAGTGTCTCCGTGGGGTTGGAGTTCAGGGGACAGTTTACTTTACCACAGCCATTTAGGATCCCCTGTTGTGTTTGCTGTGGTGCCCAGGAGGATGCTTAAAAGTCTTTGTGCCTGGCTGGAAAGATGGCTCATCGGTTAAGAGCACTGATTGTTCTTCCAGAGGACCTGAGTTCAATTCCCAGCACCCACATGGTGGCTCACAACCATCTGTAATGAGATCTGGCGCCCTCTGGCCTGTAGGCATACGTGGAGGCAGACTTTCTACACATAATAAATAAATAAAATCTTAAAAAAAAAGTCTTTGTGCCATCTTGTCACTATTGGTATCTCCTCTAAGATGCAGTGTGTATACACACACACACACACACACACACACACACACACACACACACACACACACCCCTAGGTGCATATCTGCAGATGCATGCACACACAGACATATAGTCATACGTGTTTACATGCATCTGCAGATATAGATATGTGTGCACATGTGTATGCATGCACTTCTTTGCGTGTTACATACAGAGATACACATTTAACTTGGCATTTGCAGGTGTGGCCATTTGCAGGTGTGGCCATGTACATGAGCGTGTACATGATGCACACAGATTTGCATGCACAGTGTATATGCACTTGGGCACAAACACGTACACACAGTGCTCTCAAGGTTATATTAATGGTCCCAGACCTGAACTATGTGCTCACCACTCTTTAATCTTGCTCTGGCTGGGGGTTGTTCCTGTGTTCAGTTGCAGCCCCTGCTGAGATTTTCAGAGTTCCCTGGAGGTGGAGAGCTGCCTTCTGACAGCCCAGGCAGGCTGCTGGAGAGGCTGCAGCTCTTTCTCCTGGATTTCCAGTAGGCAGGTCTTCCTTCTCAGTGTGGTAAATGGGCTCCTCGTGACCCTGTCTTTACTGGGATGTCAGGCCCTCTTCTGAGACAATTCACTGTCACTGCCGAAAGCAGGAGGGCCTCAGCTGTCAGTGGGAGACCTCAGCTTCCCCTGAGGGAAAGGTGTTACATCCGTTTGTTTAAATTGAAACTCAGAGAGCAAGGTCCTGAACTTGGCATTCAAGGATGACTGTGGAGCTTTCCTGGAAGGCACCGTGGAGGCCTGTCTGTGTGGGAGTGGCAGTCGCTTTGTTTAAAGTGAGTTTTAAATTACACCAGTGAGTGGTGTAGAGGGGAAAAAAAAGGAAAAGGGGGGGGGGTCAGACCCAACAGCCCTCCTCCTCCCCTTCCTTTTCCACTTCTCTGTCCCCCATCCCCCTAGGCTCTGGCTGGTCCCTGGGGTGTGTTTTAATTTAAGAGCATCAGGGTTTCGACAAGGCTGTGGCCCTCTAGTGTCTGCCCATGAAATAACTGTGCTCCGCATTGTGGGGTTGGGTCTACAGGGCAGGAGCTGCTGCCATGGTGGGCTCGGCTTGGCTGAGCATGTCCTGTGCTTCTGTAAGCAGTGTCAGGATCAGCCCAGGGTGGAGATGTTTGAGGACCATGGTGAGCCCCACACTTCCTACTGTCTTTACAGTTAGTCAGGGTTGCCAGAGGAGTTGCTTCTGGCTGCCACTGAAGGCCAGAATGGTAGTGTCAGATCCCCTGGAACTGGATTTCAGATGGTTGTGAGATGCCATGTAGGTCCTGGGATTGAAACCCAGGTTCTCTATCTAAGAGCAGCAACTGCTCTTCACAGCTGAAACGCCTCTCGAGTCCTAGCTGATGCGTTTTGTAAAGCTTATATCCAAGCGCAGCCCTGGTCAGGCTGACTTCCCTGGAGCAGTGAGGAGCTTCCGTTATTCCAGCCACTTGGTATTTTCCTTCAAATTTGTGTTAGCTTGTGTCCTGTCTTTCCCATTCCAGGGACTGTACTGGGGCACAAACTGAGGCTCCTGCTCTCTGCCCCTTGTCTTGCACCTCTGCCCCTCTCCCACCCTCCCAGTGAGTTCCTCCTCTGCCCCAACACTCCCCTTTAGCGACTGAGACTGCACATGAGGCCATGGTAGGGTATATTGATTACATTTTCACTGTAGACCAATCTCTCTTCCCCTGGAGCTCTAATTGCTCCATTTCAAATGTGTTTGGTAATAATTCATTCTTAGACTGCAGGAAGATGCAGGCGCAGAGCCTTAGCTGTGGTGTCAGGGACCAGCCTCCTTGATGTCACTCTGCAGGTCATGGAGTGCGAACCTTATTTGTTTGTTTGTTTATTTATTTGTTTGTTCATTTATTCATTTATTTTTGGGGGTGTTGAGACAGTTTTGCTATAGCAGGCAGGAAGTATAGGTGGGGCAATCAGACTAGGAGAATTCTGGAAAGAAGAAAGACAGAGACGCCATCACCAGCCAGACACAGAGGAAGCAAGATGAGAATGCGTACTGAGAAAAGGTACCAAGCCATGTGGCTCAACATAGATGAAAATTATGGGTTAATTTAAGTTGTAAGAGCTAGTTAATAATAAGCCTGAGCTAAAGGACCAAACAGTTTATAATTAATATAAGCCTATGTATGTTTCTTTGGGACTGAACGGCTGTGGCACCAGGTGTGAAAGAAACTTCTGTCTACAGGGTTTTTCTGTGTAATAGCCTTAGCTGTCCTGGAACTAGCTTTTGTAGACCAGGCTGGCCTTGAACTCACAGAGATCCTCCTGTCTCTGCCTCCTGAGTGGTGGGATTAAAGGCATGCACTACCACCACCCAGCTCTGAGATCCTTATTTTTATGTTCATAGAATGGCTGTTAGAGCTCCAGACATCAACTCTGAGTTCCAGGTAGGAGCATGAAGATGAGCTTAGGGTCAGAAATGCTATTGTTAGCCAATTCTGTAGAATTGTTTCTAGTAATTTCCACTTATATATCTTTGGTAGAACCAGGGCCACTTAGAAATGTGTTGAACTGGGCGTTCTGCCCACCTAGGAACATTTAGGATCCTGTTACCTAGAATGAAGCAGGAAGCATCAGAGGCAGGGCGGGTGAGCATGCTGAGAGGAAGGGAAGGGGAAAGCTGCTGAGCTTGAGGAGGGCAGATGGACTGGGAAGGAGGTGCACCCAAGACAGGCTTACAGGTTGGGTGGCCGTCATCTCCATGGATCCAGACAGTGGATGGTGCTGGAGGTGGGTGAGCATGCTGTAGTGGCCAGTGCCTTCCTGGGTCTCCCATCCCTTGTGTCTTACTGAGGTGAGTGTTTCATCGTGGGGCTCAGGGATATGTGTGTCCTGTGATACTCACAGCTCTGGGAAGGGGGAAGTTGGGGTTTTGAAGTCCTGTGCTGCTTCTGAAGGTAAACTTTAGGGGGGCCTCTTCATCACCCTACACAACATGAACATCTATGTGTCTCCCAGTTAGGGGTCTGTTTCTTTGTAGTGTCTGAATTATCTCCTGTCCTTTGGGTCATAGTGGAGCGTCCTTACAAACAGCATGCGTGTTCATCAGCTACCAGGTTGAGGGCACTGTGCTGTGTCTGGTGTGGACCCAAGCGCTCCTCTTTATCCTTTGTTTTGGGCTCTGCACAGGATCTGTGTTTCACAGTTCACAGCAGGACAACTTCTTTCTCTGTGTCTGGTCCCCTGCACCCCACTCCTTCCTCCAGGATTTTATATAAACTTAAGCAAGTACTCTGCTACTAAACATTTGATTAACTAGTTAATTAATTAAATTCTGAGCCAGGGCCTCCCTGTGCAATCTTGGCAGTCCTGGAACTCACCATGTAGACAGAGACCTGCCTGCCTCTTCCCCCAGAGTGCTGGGATTACAGGTGTGTGCCACCACATCCAATACTCCTTTTTGTTTGTCTATTTGAAACAGGGTTTCACTTGTAGCCCTGGCTGACCTGGAACTCACTATGTAGACTGAGCTGGCCATGAACTCACCGAGCAACCCCTGTCTCTGCATTATGATTTAAGGCCTGTGTACTTTTTTTTACTTTTGTGTTCAACTTTTACTTTTGGAAGAACTGCCTTCTTTCCTTTCTTCTTTCTGTTTGTATATTTAAATTTTATTTCAGTCCAGGTCTTATGTAGCACAGGCTGGCCTCAAGCTATGTAGCTAAGGATGGCCCTGAACTTTCCTTTCTTCTGCCTCCACCTGCTGCTGCATCAACATGCCTGGATTTATGAAGTGCTGGGGCTTGAACTCAGAAGTTTGCGCATGATAGGCAAACACTCTAACAATGGAAATACACACCCAGCCCTTAAAGGGAGGCAGGCAGCAGAGTGGCATGTGACCCCTACCTTCATGACCTTGGCTGATGACCTCATAGGACGTCACCTGGGACCCTCACAGCTGGAACCGTGTGCACACAGATCAGAGGACCTCCTGCCTGTCACAGCTCCCTTGCCCTGGCCATCTCTAGTTTCTGCAAAGCACAGGGCTTTCTGGGCTTAGACCCTTATGCTGCAGCAGCTCTGGACCCAGAGGGTGTTCAGGATCAGGGTGCGTGGCTGTCCTGGCTTTCAGCCCTTTCATCAGCAGTGTGGGCGCTCAGCATTGGAGGGAACTGGCCCTGCTTTAGGGTGCTCGTGACTTGTACCCCAGCAACTCACATCTCCTTTCCTTATTCTTGCAGGAGAATGGACTCTTGCTAGGCAGGGTGCACTGTGGACTTGCTCAGCAGAACCCAGATTTCATAATTGTGTTTCCCAGCTGCTGCCTCAGTTCTTGGCTTTCTGCTCCTCTGGTTGGATGAGAATAGGATTCACCCCCTTGGTGCTGAGCTGCTGTGAATCTGTAGGGTAGGGCTAGGTCTGGGCCGACCCCTGTTCTGTGACACCACACCCTATAACTGGAGTCTTTTGTGTGTCTCCTATAATTGCTTTTGAGCTATAGCAACCAGTCACTTGAGGAAAAGATCAGCTGCGGTGGCCTAGAATATTCCACTCCTTGGAGGAAGGAGGGGTTCAGGCTATTCTGGCTTGAGGACGCTTATAAATGTGTTGGGATGGAGGCCAGACAGCCTCTCTGGGCTGCACTTGAGGACAGGACAGAGGGCTGGATAGAGATGTAGGAGCAGCTGGCCCTACCCTCTGTGGGAGGCAGGGGAGGCCTGGCAGGCAGGTAGATGCTGTGCCAGCCTTGGGTCCATGTCTGGGAACCGTTGTGCCCTGTCATCTCCTGCTGACCACACTCAAAGGTGCGGCCTACGTATGTAGCAGGGCAGCCGTTGTGACACAGTTTGGTGTGTTGGGCTCTGGTGGGCAGGGCCAACAGACTCAGAAACGGATCCTGATGTGTGCTGAGCCTCAGGCCTGGCTGGGGTAGGTGAGGACAGGGTCAGGCTCAAGAGCCTCATGGCCACAATTCCACCAAACACCAAAACCTGTTTTTCTGTTCCTTGTTTGGACAAATCAGAGTTAATTGCTGCTGTTTCCATGGTAATTAACTTCTTCCCAGTGAGGCAGGAAGAGCGCTCTTAGCCTCCTGGGCTGGCTGTGTGTCCTCTGTGGAAGCCAGCTACTCCTGCAAAATGAGGCCCTGAGGGCATGTTTTCATAGGTATAAAGGTTAGTATGTGTGCTCACATACTGTGTGTATCTGGGCACATGTGTTTGTGTGTATTTACGGCTACATGCACGTTTGTGCATCTGCCCACGCGTGTGTACTCTTGCATGTGTTCTCAGGCATGCACCCTGACACCGCAGACTTGTGATGTCTGATAATTTTTCTGGGTTAGCATGTCAGAAATTGGGAAGTGAGCCTCCCAGGGAACTGAAACCCAACTTGTTCCTTTCATTTGTGGCTTATCGCCACACGACTGGCTTTCCCTCTAGCTGCGGATCTCAGATCACAACCCACCTTGGTAGGTCCATCTTGGTGTGTTTAGCCTTGTGTCTCTGCAAGGTCTGCCTGTCTGGCGGCACCACAGATCCTGAATGCCCTCATGTCCCTCAGCAGACAGATTCAGACAGGATAGGCAGTGGGAAGGGATGGGGAGGGGGATGACCGAGAACCTGCTGGAGCTGCTGTGACCTGTAGCCTTTCTTTCCTTCTTTTGCAGGTTGGAAGGGAACACCAGTAACCTTTGGCATGAGGTGGTGACGGTGGCCACCGCTAACCTGGCATGTGGGGACTCGGGAACCGTACCACTCATGGACTTCAGTCTGTGCTGCTGGCCCCAGCCCTGGGGCTCTGAGAAGTCCCTGCTGCCACACCACAGCTGCCTGCTGCCATCTCTGTGTGTCCACTGCTGAAGGACTTGGTGGCCCCTGCCTATGAGGATGTGTGCACTCATTAGGGGGCTATTCCTGGCCCTGATGGTAGTGTTGGGGGCAGTGGTGGCATATGCGCCTGTGCCTCGGATCACCTGGGAGCATGGAGGTGAGTTCTAAAGCTGTGAGGGCTAATGGCTCTGGAGGGCATGGAGATGCATGCTTTGGATGCTTGGGTGGAGTCGGTCAGAGCAGGCTTAAGTCACTGGGATGTCTGAAGGATGCCGTGCGAGCAGAAGGCCCTGCTGGCTGCTTCAGGCCCCGCAGCAGGTGCCAAGCTTTAGTCAGAGTGCGTGTGTGACCTCAGCAGCTCACAGTTTAATGCCTGCTGACTAGAGGCACCTGAGCTGCGCTGCTGAGATTAGCTAAGCCTCAGAAGTCTTCAGGTTAGACTTCCAGGACGGGGCACAGGCTAACAGCATTCCAGGGAGGGATCAGAGGGCTGGGAAGCAAAGTGCAATAAGAGTGCCCAACTTGCCGGGCAGTGATGGCACACGCCTTTAATCCCAGCACTCAGGAGGCAAAAGCAGGCAGATTTCTGTGACTTAGGGGCCAGCCTGGTCTGCAGAGCGAGTTCCAAGACAGGTTCCAAAGGCTACATAGAGAAACCCTGTCTCCACACCACACCCCACACCCCCCTGAAAAAAAAGAATGCTCAACTCTGAAGCCACCTGGACATGTGGAATACTTCCTTATAGGCAAGTTAATGCCAGCTCATAATGTCAAACTAAGTAACACAGTACATACTGAGAGTCCCCACTCTCAGGAGGCAGAAGCAGGAGGACTGCTTGTGTCCTTCCTGTGTTACCACGTTCCTAAAACTGCTTCAGGAACAAAAAGAATGTCCCTTGTCTCTGGAAGTCATGGGCATGACTGAAAATTGTTGAGAGACCTGTGTCCGCCCATCTTGACTTTTTTTGAGGGGGTGGTGGGGAAAGAATATGGGTCCTATTCTTTCCAAATGCTCTACCATTGAGCTACGTCCTCAGCCCTAGTACTGAATTTTTGTTGTTGAGGGTTTCAAGTAAGTAAGTAAGTTTCCTGAGTGGGAAAAATCCTGAACCATTATGTTTTTTTCTAACCCCAAAGTGGATGGTTAAAGACACGCTAAAGAGGTACAGGGTAGACCAAGTATCTGGTGTGTGGTGTGCTGGACGGCCCCGGTATGAGGGATTTGGAACTCAGCAGGACTAGGGGACAAAGAGGGCGCTCAGGGGTATAGCCTAGGGATGTATCCAGCCATGGACCAGCCCCTCTCACATTTGGGGGAATGCATTGAGGTTATCTGGGGTCCTGAGGACTACTCCATGGTGTAGCAGTGTGACACAGTTGGCTATGTGACCAGGTTGCTGCTGACCCCGAGGGGTGAGACCAGGGTGCGTGCAGGCCAAGCAGTGATTCCTTGACTTTTGTTTCCCTTCCCTTCTGTGCTGCCCACAGAGGTAGGCCTAGTGCAGTTTCATGAGCCAGGCATCTTTAACTACTCGGCCTTGCTGATGAGTGAGGACAAAGACACTCTGTACGTTGGCGCCCGGGAAGCTGTCTTCGCACTGAACGCGCTGGACGTCTCTGAGAAGCGACATGAGGTAGGTCCAGCGCCCTCCCTGCCTGCCCCAGGGGCTCCCTTCTGCCCATACCTCTATACATATCTGGCTCAGGACTCTACCAGCAAGGTCACCCAAGAAAAATCTAGGCTGTTTCTGTGTCTGATTTTGTTGTATATACATGGTCACCCTTAAAAGGATGAGAGAGTAACGGGGGCTGAAAATGACTGAAATTCATTATATAGATGTATAAAACTGTCAAAGGAAAAAGTCAGGTTGAGAAGGGGCCGAAGGGATGGCTCAGCAGGTAAGGCACATGCTGCCAAGCCAGGTGACTTGAGTTCAACCCCCTGGACATGCGTGGTAGAGAGAACCAAGTCACACAAGCAGTCCTCTGACCTCCACATATGTGCTGTGGCACATGCACAGCCATACCTACATGTAATTAAAATGTAATAAGCATGTTTAGGGTTAAAAAAAAAGAACCGGTGTGTGTGTGTGTGTGTGTGCTGGAGGAATGACTCAGTCATTAAGAGCGCTCTTTGCTCTTCCACAGGACCCAGGCTTAATTCCCAGCACCCAACCAACAACTGTCCATAACTCCAAGGTCTGCCACCCTCACATAGACACACATACAGGCAAAACACCAAGGCAAATAAAAAAAAAAAGTTTAAAAAAAAAGAAGAAGAAGCCAGACAGTGGTGGCGCACACCTTTAATCCCAGCACTTGGGAGGCAGAGGCAGAAGTATCTCTGTGAGTTTGAGGCCAGCCTGGTCTACAAAACAAGTTCCAGGACAGCCAGGGCTGTTATACAGAGAAACCCTGTCTCCAAAACAAAACACAAAAGAACAAATGAAAGCCCCGCTTTGGGGTGTAACTGAATCGGTTACTGTTTTGTTCTGAGTGTGTGTCGCGGTGAGTCATAGGACATCCTTAGGTGTCTTTCCTCAGGTGCCGTCCACTTTTCAAATTTTGTTATGTCGAGACATGGTCCCGCAACTGGTCTGGAGCTTGTCAAGTAGACTGGCAGCCAGCAAGCCACAGGGACACTCCTGTCTCTGCCTTCCCAGAGTTGGGATTACCCGTGTAGGGCCCCACAATGGGACTGCCAGTGTATGACCCCACCCACACCTGGGATGCCAGTGTACATTGCCACACTTGGCCTTTTCACATGGATTCTAGGCATCAAATTCATGTCCTTATGCATCACTGCAAATACTTCCTGCATGGAGCCATCTCCCCAGCACTCTGCTGTTCCTCTGGAACAAGTCTGAAGGCTGTGTTATCCTGCTAGTTTGCGGATGATGGTCACAGAGCATCAGGAAGCCCTGGGGATGACTCTGGCCTCAGCATCTGCCTGATTTTTGACCCTCTTCTCGGTCTGACTTTATTCTGGCTGCGAACCTCTGTGCTGAGTTGTGTTGTGTGCTTTCTGTTGCTGTCTGTTTTGTCCCAGCGGTTCCTTCTCAGGGGAGGCTGCAGTGAATGGGGCTCTCATGCATCCTTGCATTCCTCCCTCACAGGTGTATTGGAAGGTCTCTGAAGACAAAAAAGCAAAGTGCGCAGAGAAGGGGAAATCAAAGCAGGTAATTGTGGGTCACAAAGAACCCGCGTGCACATTTCTTAGGATTTGTATCCTTTCAAGGACCACGGCTTCTCTCTACATGCCCGCCGGGTAGCATGTGATTCTGCTGGGCTCAGTCCTCTTGTCTCAACACATCTACCCCCCTCTGCCCCCCACCAACCCCGTGTCAGGATTAGTGTTCTCGGGGCAGGCACTGGAGAGGCTTTCTCAAATGGCCTGGCCTTGTGATTACCTGCCCACTAGTACCTAATGTAAAATTGGCTACCCCTTTCCACCCCCCATGTTTCTGGATTCCTCTGCACCCACTGAGGTCTGAGAAGGGACAGGGTTGGCTGTTTTGTTTGGTTGGTTTTGGGGTTGGGGGTTTTTTGTTTTTATATATCAGTGTGGTGCCCATTCAGGGAGACTGGGCCTTGGATCCCTTTTCTCAGGTGCTCTGGGTACCCACCTGTGCCCACCCTGGTGCCCTGCAAATGCTTCAGATGTTCTTAGACCACAAGAGCCAGGTTGTCCCTGATGGTGGTCATGATGGCTGAGTGATGGCAGAGTTTATCAGTTGTGGACTGATTTCAAAACAAAGATTAAAAGAAAAAAAATAACCCTCTAATTTTTTTTTTTTAATTAAACTTCCTTGGTTAAATGTGAACTGAACACTTACACTGCCGTACTGGCCTCTAACTGCAGTGTTAACTCAGGAACTAAGAGGCGGGCAGGCATTATGATGGGCTCGCTGTCGTGCAGGCAATCCCTGTAGCCCGAGTGAGCTGCCTTGTGCTGCTACATGTGGGGACCCACAATGAACTTGGTAGGGAGCCCTCCTCTGAATGATTCCCCATCCGTTTGAAAACAGTTATTGTAAAAAAGAAAGAAAGAACAACTTTCCCTCTTTGACATAATTTCAGGCTATAGCCCATATAATCTGAGCGCTGTTCTGCTAAAATAGCACATGGGTTGCAAACTGTCATCTTTGTTTTCCCACCGGGCCCTCAGGGATGCGCAGCTGGCTGTACCCTCGGGTTTAGCCTTTTTTTCTGACTTCTACTAGTCGCTATTTCTAGTTCTGTGCTGGCGGGAGTGTAGGGTGGGGTCCCCAAAAGAGCAGAAGGAGTCTGTATAGTGCTTCGGTGATATGGGCACCAAAATGAATGGTGTGTTTAGCAAGGGTAAATAAATACATTGCCATCTGTCGTGGGTACCCTGGTACAATTTGAGGTCAGCTCTTGTTTGGTCTTGGCTTTGTTTGGTCAACAGATTCTGACTGAGCATCTTATTAGGGACAGAGCTAAAGTCATGCCTGGCACTTGAACTGCCTGTGGACAGTTCGCATTGAAGAGCCTGGCTCACTGTGCAGTGTGCCCCATCTATGGGCACAGACAGAGCAGCCTGAGTAGAGAAGAGGGCAGGGCAGTGGGTGACTGGCCTTCACCATGGGGACATGCAGGTTCTTTGGTGGTTGCCTGTTGATTGTGTGTGTGTTTTCCTTGCAGACAGAATGCCTCAACTACATCCGGGTGTTGCAGCCACTCAGCACCACCTCCCTCTATGTGTGTGGGACCAATGCGTTCCAACCCACCTGTGACCACCTGGTAAGGCCCCAACACGTCCCTCTTATCATGTGCTCACACACCAGCCTGGCCAGGGGTGAAAGGAGAGCCAGACTCTCCTGTTCTCTCTGCAAGCCGTATGGACCAAGAACACACAGTCAGACTTCCTACAGCAAGCAGCCCTCAGCCCTGTTCCCCCTGACCAGGGGCTGTGTGCTCCACAGGCTAATCTACAGTAGCCATACTTGCAGTGTGGGATAAATGAATTTATTAAGTACATGGCAAGACAGCATATAAAGATAATTACCAAGAGATAGATAGGTACAAAAATATCAAATTGAGTGTGTAAAATGCCCCTCAGAAATCAAGGAGGTCTCATTAAGGCAGCCTGTTGGAGCTCCCAGTAGACAGAGCCCTGGTTACAGCAAAGGTTCGCTTGGGCGAGGCTTCTAAATAAAAAACAAATAGCAGCCGAGAGACTATGTCATCAGATAAAGAGCTTACAAACCGAGGGAGTTGGCAGTCACTTCTGCCCGCCCCGCACTGTAGGCACTTTTTTTTAATATTTATTTATTTATTATGTATACAATATTCTACATGTATGCCTGCAGGCCAGAAGAGGGCACCAGACCTCATCACAGATGGTTGTGAGCCACCATGTGGTAGCCGGGAATTGAACTCAGAACCCTTGGAAGAGCAGGCAATGCTCTTAACCGCTGAGCCATCTCTCCAGCCCCTGTAGGCACTTTTATATCATGAGATAAATAATAGTAAAACCTCTTTTGTAAACAATTCACCTTCTAGCTGCTCTCAAGGGCTTAGTGTTCTTGGGTGTTCTTCATAGTGTTCTTACTCTTGGGTTCTTTGCTGTTCTCTCCCCTCTGTCACAGGGTTGAGGAACAGCCCATCCCCAGACAAAAGCGAAAAGCCTGCTTGGGTCTGCAAGGGGGAGGTAAAGCCCTGCTTCCAGAGACAGCTGCTCTGTGTGCTCGAGCAGCCTATGGGAGTTTACAAATACACTGTATATTACAAATCCCTCACCTTTGCCCTTGCCGTGACCAAATATTCGACAAAAAACAACTTAAAGGAAGAAGGCTTTACCTTGGCTCACACTTTAAGGGAATAGACAGCATCTCAGAAAAACAGAAGGCAGACAGGGATAAGAAGTAGGGGTGCCCCCCCAGAAACTGACTTCCTCTGGTAGGTATCACTTCTACAACCTCCCCCAGCATAGTGCCACCTGGAAACAAACCCATGAGCCCGTGGGAGACATTTTACAAATAAACCATAACAAATATGAATGAAACATACTATATGGTTTTCCTCTCTTTAGTGGGCATAGCTCCAAAAATCTCCACTGGATGACAAAACCTTGGCTCTTACTAAACCTTAGTCTGTGTTCTGATGACCATGAGGCTCGGCATTTGAGGAACAGTAGCACGTACCATGAGGGTCTGCTGAACATGGGGGAGTGACCACCCTGGAGGGACAGGGCAAGGAAAGGAGGCAGGAGACTTAGTTCATTGCTCTGCTGCAGTTGGCTGTGGATGACTGGAACCACAGATGGGGGAAGAATCCAAAATGAAAAGCTTCATTCACCTAAACTCTCTATTAGCTGAAATTCAAAACCTGTTCCCAGTTATAGTTCAGCTAGAGGCTAGGCATGCTAGCATGCAAGAGATGTTGGATTTTGATCCCCAGCACCACACATATACTTATATAAACATAGACCATATGCATATCCACCATACATACAGAACACACACACACATACACACACACACAGAGTCAGACATATAACCAGACAAAACACAGACTCATTAGACATTCACTTAGGCAGCTAGGGGTGGTGAGGCAAACCAGAAATCTCCAGCGCTTTTGGGAAACTCCTGAGTATGAGGTCAGCCTAGGTTATAAGATAAAGCTCAGAAGATTCTCTCCAAAGGAAAAAAAAATATCAAGAGAGAATTAAGAACTGAATACTGTATAGCTGTCTGGGGGAGAGAGCCACTGTACAGGTTTACCTGACTGACTGTATTCTCTGATGCAAAAAATATTAGCAGTGTGTGTGTGTGTGTGTGTGTGTGTGTGTGTGTGTGTGTGTGTGTGTGTTCTGTGTGTATGGTGTATGTGTATGTTCTGGGATGTAAAGGCCCTTGGTCCTCAAAGATAGACATCTTAAGTAGAAAAGAAGGAAAGCAGACAGAAAGGAGGAAAAGAAGAGAGTGGTGTAGTAGAGATGTCTTCACATTGGCACCTCCTGACTAAAGCCTCATTGGTCTAGTTGGAAGTGTCAGCACTATGGTTTACATGCCAAAGCAATACCTGGGTATGGGGTAAGGGAATAGAACGCTTGGTTTAAAACTAGACTAGGAAATTCTAACTTAAAAAAGAAAAGAAAAAGAGAAAAGCTCCAACCTCCAGCACAGCCCACCCCTGTGGCTGTTTGTGCACCTGAACCACACTGTACCATGTGCCATTTTTTGCATGTGTGTAGCTATTCATATTTGTAATTGTGTGAGTGTGTGTACATTTGATAAAGTGTGAGCCGTGGTTTCCATAGGCCTTTGCAAGAATCTCTTTAAGAATGGGGGCATCTGGTCAGGTGGTACTGGTGCACACCTTTAATCCCAGCACCAGGGAGGCAGAGGCAGGAGAATCTCTGAGTTTGAAGCCAACCTGGACTACACAGAGTTCCAGGACAGCCAGGGCTACACAGAGAAACCCTGACTTGGAAGAAACAAAATAAAAATAAACAAAAATTGGGGACATTTTCCTGCACAACTGAATTCATTATTGTAGCTAAGAAAGCACAGTGGTTGTTAGTCCCCTCCGTCTTTCTCCCCTGTGCAATAGCTCAGAGCGGGCATAGCCCAGTAGCCTCCAGGCATCCCTGTGAGGTTTGATGGCAGATGTGTATTATTATCTGGGCCACGCTGTCACCTCAGCTCATACTTCCTAACCTGATTGGTGACCTTTACTGCTTTTACTGGACCATTGGGCATGGCAGCCATTCTTACCTGTGAGGCCCTGTGTGCTTGCTGGCCTGTGGCTTCCAGCCAGCTGTTTCTGGCAGGGCTGGTAGCTCCTGACTGGTGGACAACACTGCTCCTCAACCTCTCCAGTCTGTTAGGTGTACAGTGCCTGCCCCCTGTGAGTTCCCTAACACCCCTGAAGTGCTGGCAGGTTGCCCTGTGACGTGGCTCCTGTCTCTTCTGTTTTTCACCCGCTGTACTCTTCTGTAATCAGAAGTGGAAATACCTTATCATCACTTGTGGGCATTTCCCCCAGTTTGTCACGTTTTCCCTGTATGAGAACATTCTGATTCATTTGTATTAATGTTTGGATGTATCTGTTTTTTTTTTTCCTTGTATGTGTCCTGTTTCTTGTTTTATGTTTGCCAACCTGTCAGAAGTTAGAGTTATCTGAGAAGAAGGAACCAAGGTTGAGAAGATACCTCCCTCAGGTTGGCCTATAGGCAAGCCTCGAGAGTATTTTCTTATTAGTGATTGATATGGGAGGCCCAGACCACTGTGGTGTATGAGAAAGCAGTATTCCTCCATGGCCTCTGCTGTGTCTTTCCTCCAGCCAGAATTTAAGGGTTCATGCTTTTAGTAACACCAGTTTGCTGTATAATCCCACCTGCCTTGGTGATCTGGCTGAGGCAAACACAGACTCTTCTATTCCTGTCTTTTGTTTGTTTATTTATTTGTTTGAGACAGGGTTTCTCTATATAGCCCTGTCTACCCTGGAACTTTCTTTGTAGACCAGGCTGACCTCTGACTCAAGGGATCCACTTGCCTCTGCCTCCCGAGTGCTAGGATTAAAGGTGTGTCCACCCACTCCCTGCTTTTATTTGAATCTTAACTAGTAATGAATATCACACAGCATATGACAACTATAAGTGTATGCATATGTATGGCTATAGCATAAATACAGCTTAAAGAGGCTGAGGTTTCAGAACTGGGCTTGGAGAGTCTGTGTTGATTTCACATGAGACCAGTGCTGGGAAGGAGCTCAAGTGTTTGAGAGCAAAGCCGGAGAGACAGGCTCCAGTACATACCAGGTGATAGTTTGGTGTGGAGGGCCAACATCACAGTGATAGATGCCCATTGCTTCCTGGGGCAGTACATACCAGGTGATAGTTT
>NW_004949202.1:436747-460796 GCF_000317375.1 Microtus ochrogaster
AATGTATGACTCTCAACTTCCTCCCGATGGGGTCACAGGGTGGCTCCCTTTTCTCTTCCCACGAATAAGTTGCTTATCAGTTTGTTTTGGGTGGATGCTGTGGTGTGCAGGTCCAGCCTTGTAAATGGAATCTCCTAGGGCAAGACGCAGCCTGGAAACCATTGTTTTATAGGATATGATGGGGCAGCTTAGAGCACGGCGTGGCCTATGTTGTTGTAGCGAACTTGGTTTTGCCTTTAGTAATCAGAATGGATCCTGGTGCTGCTGGGAGTGGATGAACAGAGGTGAGGATTCCATGGTTTTTGTCTGGTTTGTGTTGCCCATTTCGTAGTGTGGTTGAGCAAGCTGAGACTCTGTGTCCGGCCCAGGTTCTCTCTCATATGCTTGAGATGTATTTCAGGCGTCACTGCTCCCAGTGCTGGACCCACATGGTCAGGGTGCATTTGCTCCCCACTTTTGGACTTCATGGTGTAAGCACGTGTCCTCAGCATCCAAAGGTCAGATGTTTTCTTTTTCTTCCACTGTAGAACTTGACGTCCTTCAAGTTTCTGGGAAAAAATGAAGACGGCAAAGGAAGATGCCCTTTCGACCCTGCCCACAGCTACACGTCAGTCATGGTTGGTGAGTCCTGCCTTTGGGGCTCCTGCGCTTTCTGAGTTTATGGTGGCCCACTTGGGACACTCACTAGCTCCTCTCACAGAAGGTGAGCGTCCCACTGCACAGGCCCCTCAGTGTGAGCTTTGGAGCTCATCATTCAGGCTCCACTGCAGTATCCCATGTGCACACCACCTAGATGCTCCTGGGGCCGTGGCGCCTCCTGCTGTGGTCTCGCACGTCAGAGGCGGGTGGGTATGTGCTGTTGTATGGGACAGTTCCCCTGGGATCTGACAGCCAGCTTCAATCTTCACCATCAGTGTACAATAGCCAGGGAACTTTGTAAGACATTCAGTACTGTATTATAAAACGGGCCTCGTGTGAGCTGGCGCACAGTCGTGCTCAGAGTATGTTTAAAGTAGGGGAGGCTGGCCCATGCTGCCTGGCAGTGTGGGTGCCTCAGCATCTCTTTGGACTTAAAGTGCTTCCTACTTAGGATGGCTTTCCAAGGTGTTGAACGCGGAGGAGTGTCCGTTTCAGCTGTGGGAATTCTCATTGGTGGTTAGCTAGCCTATGACCCTTTAACCTAGAAAAACTTAATTAAATGTGACGACTGTGGTTGTCCTGGTAAAAGAAAAAAATGTTGATGTAGGAAGCAGAAAGGCATCACAGGAGTCAGGGAGGACTCTTTCTCCGAGGGATTAATGAGGGTATAAATAGATCATGGTAGCCTGGTGAGATATGATACCTGGTGGAGGTGGGAGCATAAGGCTTGCTTATAGGCCAGCCTGGGCTAATGTCGAGATCTTATGCTAAACAATCATCCCCAGCCTCCTCCATAGGCAGAAGGACTGATTGGGTTTCCCCTCTCTACTCCCTTTTCTCCACTGCAGGGGGAGAGCTCTACTCTGGGACATCGTATAATTTCTTGGGCAGCGAACCCATCATTTCTAGAAACTCCTCCCATAGCCCCCTGAGGACAGAATATGCCATCCCGTGGCTCAATGGTAAGAAATGTGTGCTGCTAGCCTCATGGGTGTGCCATTTCATTTTTCCTCTGCCTGTCCCCATACCATGGGGAGCGGAGTGGGTGGGGTTGGGGACTGTGGCTCATGTTGGATCCTAGACATTAGAAACTCTGTGGAACTGCTCAGGACCCTTAAAACAATCTGCTAGATTTGTTTTAAATCTGTTTTCTGTCGCACCACACCCCCAAATCAATTTGGGAATCTTTAATGAAGCTCTGATGGGAAGAAAGCAGACATAGGGTTCAGGGTGTGGTCAGTTTCCAGTGTGATGTGAAAGGGGGAGCCTCTGGGGTCAGGGCAGGTGTATTTAGGTGTTCTATTACTGAGAGACAAGCATGTCTGCTGTCTGATTTTAGGGTGTAGATGATGGGGGTGGCTACTTGTGGGTCTTTTCTTGGGGATGCTGGCCAGTGAGATCATGGTCTTTTTGAATGCAGCCCCTTGATCTGGAGTCAGACCCTGGGGTCTGAATATGTAGGAGACAACCAGTTCCTCTTTGGAATAGGACGTCACCAGGACACGGAGTCTTGGTATCCCTCCAGTGGCTGACATTGGCTGATCTGGCTCTTGTTTAAGTCAGCAGATGCTCGCTGGCTCTGCAGCCCAGCTCAGTAGGAGGCCCCCCTGGCTTCCTCTGTAGCATCCTCCGTGCACCGCGCTGAAGCGGAGGAGGGAGGCAGCTGCCAGGTCTGGAGTTTACTAGTGTGACATGTGCACCGTATAGATATCCTAGAAGGGACGCCTCCAGCACCTACGGCTGCACTGGCCAGCCTGGGACATCGTGGGGAGCAGGTAGAGAGGTGGCAAGGTGGCTTCGTGTACAGGGCCGATCCTGTGATACTGCTCTGCAGAGCCTAGCTTCGTCTTTGCGGACGTGATCCAGAAAAGCCCAGATGGTACGGAGGGTGATGATGAGAAGGTCTACTTCTTCTTCACGGAGGTGTCTGTGGAGTACGAGTTCGTTTTCAAGTTGATGATCCCGCGAGTCGCCAGGGTGTGCAAGGTGAGTGCTTTGCCCTCTCCCCAGGCCCAGTTCCCACCCATAGTCCCAGACAGGTGCTGCTATTCCAAGATTCCTATCTCTGGGAATTGAGGCTCAGTGGGAGATGGAACAATGGCCGGTGATTAAAGTGGCAGAGCCGTATGGATGCTTTCTCTCTTAAGACTCTAAGGAGGATTGGGAAGATGGGGTAGTGGTTAAAATTCTTGCCACAAAGGCAAAAGGACCAGAGTTCTGATCTCCAGAATCCATGTAAATGGATTGCAGGTAGACCCCTGTAATGCCAGCCTGGAACAGGTCTGATAGAGGGACTCCCCTCATCAGCAAGCTCTGAGTTTGATTGAGAGGCCTTGTCTCAAAGAATGAGGTGGAAGATTTCTGTTACCAACCTCAGGCCTCCAAATGCACCTACACGTGAATCCATATGGAGGCGCACCACACGTGCACAAACATGAAAGGAAAAGAAATTGAAGGGGGAAAAGAAAGCATTAATCCTTACCATGTGTGTGACTAATCACGGGTAATTGAAATTACAGGAGACAAGGCCAGGAAGGGAGCAAGTGGTTCTCTCCAGCCCTGAGTCGTCTGCAGTTCATAAACTGCCTCTCAGTCATTGGCTCGCTCAAAATGAAAAACATCTAGAACTTTGTCTAGAATCAGGCAGGCAGAGGGGACTTGAAAGGGTCTCTCAGTGGTGCGCTCACATGCCCCCATGGTCTGCATGGGTCGGGGTCTGTGATGGGAAGGAGGCCACCCATCACTTGCCCAGCTCTTATATGCTCCTTTGTGGGTCACAGCTCAGAAAGCTGCGGGAGCCAGGTCCAGTACCACTTGTGTGACACTTGGGGTGACAGATGTGGTTGTTTTGGTTGTCATTGAACGTGTCTCTTGTGTTCTGTGATCCCAGCCCACATGGCAGTAGCACTGCGCTTACGTCTGCAACAGACTTGGGCTAGCCCGGTGGGTGGGGGCGTATGAACTGGCTGTTTGTGTGGCTGGCCATCTGTGCTGCCCCTGCCACGCACTGTCTCTGGCATTCCAGGGAGACCAGGGCGGCCTTCGGACTTTGCAGAAGAAGTGGACCTCCTTCCTAAAGGCCAGGCTGATCTGCTCCAGGCCAGACAGTGGCCTGGTCTTCAACGTACTGCAAGATGTCTTTGTGCTGCGGGCCCCAGGCCTCAAGGAGCCTGTGATCTATGCCGTCTTCACCCCACAGTTGTAAGTTAGTTCCCTTGGCAGTTGGGGGCTGCCCCCCTCCCCGTGATGATCTGCTACCTCCTGACACTCACGGTTTCCCCATCACAGGAACAATGTGGGTCTGTCAGCGGTTTGTGCCTATTCACTGGCCACAGTGGAGGCAGTCTTCTCCCGTGGAAAATACATGCAGAGTGCCACGGTGGAGCAATCTCACACCAAATGGGTGCGCTACAATGGCCCGGTGCCCACTCCCCGGCCTGGAGCGGTAAGCAGGGTTCCCGGCTCCAGGGAGGGCTTATCTTCCCTTTGGGTCTCCGGCCCCAAGCCTGTGACTGCAGATTCCCGAGCTTCCTTGCAGCCGGTTGCATGGCAACAGGAGTCTCTGCACTGGGCCGAGTGCTGCTGGGCCTGGGGTTGAAGAGTGAGGCTTGTTCTTTTCTGATCTCTTCCACGTGAACAGGGCTCACCACATGCTGCCCAAATGAGAGAGTACCACTGGCCTGGGTTCTTTTGAGAAACTGACATTGCGCAATGGCAGGCTCACTCGATTTCCCGATTTCTACAAAGAAACCTCGCTTGTCAGCAGAGCCTAGGCTATCTCCTGAGGCAGCCTGTTCGTTAGACAACAGGAGTCACGTTCTGGCCTCCTAAATATAGTAAATTTAAAGCAAAGGAAATTCTAGGGTTGCCTGCACATTGTCGCCATGTGGTGAATGGGTGTGTGGGGGTGGCTTTTAGATAGTGCCCTATCTGGCTCTTGAAGCTCTCCCTCGGGGCCAGCTTCTCTGTGGGTGGCTCCCCCCGGTTAATCTGGTGGGGTGCAGTGTTCACTGAAACATGGCTAAGGAGCTGGGACAAAGAAAAAAAATTCCAACCCCTTTTCCTTTTGTGCTACTTAGAATTTGGTTTCCCCTTCCTCCTCCCACCCCCCTTTACCTCTCCCCGTGTGCATGTGCGTGTGTACATGTTAATCAATATTTAGCATGCTCTCTTCTCGCGAGTGTTTTGAATTGGAGAGGTTTGCTGAGTGTTTTTATTGACACCTTATTCCTCTGTTGCTCTAAGACAGTTATGTCAATGTGGCTGTGCCTTAAAACCACTGCTCCTGTCCCCGGAGGTCACCTCAGCCCTGTTCCTCTTTGGAGAAGCGTGACTGTGGCCCTCCAGGGCTGCTGATGCAGCCTCTCTTCTGTGCTCAGTTGGAGCTAAGAGGGCGTGTTATCACGCTGCTTTTTCCCCACAGTGCATCGACAGTGAGGCTCGGGCAGCCAACTACACCAGCTCTCTGAATCTCCCAGACAAAACACTGCAGTTTGTAAAAGACCACCCTCTGATGGACGACTCGGTGACCCCGATAGACAACAGACCCAAGCTAATAAAAACAGATGTAAACTACACCCAGATAGTGGTAGACAGGACCCAGGCCTTGGATGGGACCTTCTACGATGTCATGTTTATCAGCACAGGTGGGTTCCTTGGTAAGACTGGGAAATTCACGAGGTCATTTATGGGCGGATCTGGTATCTCCAAGTGCCCGAAAGGTTTGGGACAGCATGAAGGGATTTCTGAGACATCCCTGCACCTGGGATTCTGAGTTTCTGTGACTATCAGCAGGCACCTGGGGCACTTGTTACATATGCAAGTCCTGGCCTGTGGGACAAAGTAGTTCCCGTTGTCATGGAACCAGGGATTGGCCTGGTATTTCCTCATTGGCAGTGGGAGACCCTGCCCCCGTCTAGGAGGAGCCAGGCTCCATTCTGCCCTGATTAGCCTTAGGAGGCGGCACAACTCCAGACAAGTCTTCGGGGATGGTGGTGAAGAGTTGGAGCTCAGCAGCTGGCAGCGCCCCAGGGCCCACTGCCCAAATGACTTGAGCATTTTGCTTTCGCCTGCCTGTCTGGGCCTAGTCTCGCCAGGTGGATTGCAACAGCAGCCACCTTACAGCGAATGTGACTCAGGTGTCAGGATGTGACCTTACAGGTGAAGGTCGGTGGCATCCACCCTGGGGCAAGGGTGATGCTTTGTGGGAAAGCTGGAGTTCTTGTAACTTGAGCTCCTGATTATTTATTTTGCCAAGTGCTGCTCTCCACTTCTAAAGCAAAGGCCTTGTTGAGGGAATGACTTGAGCCTGCGGAATTATGAGTGGTCGCCGTCAAGGTTGGCGTCTCCTCTCCTATCGCTCTGGCTGAAAGCAACTTAAAGGAAGGGGGTGTGTTTAGTTACAGTCCACCATTTCGGGAAGTCAGCCGGGAACTTCAGTAGCGAGTCACATTGCACTTACAGTTAAGAGCACAGAAATGAAAGCACCCGTGCTGCCAGCTTGCTGGGTTGCCCTATGCTTACCTAGCTAGCTTCCCTCACTTACATAGTCCAGGACTACCTGTTGTGGGGGCAGTGCAGTCACAGTGGGTGAGGTCTCCCCATGTTAGTCAACAATCGAGACAGCGCTCCACAGACAATGCTACAGGCCAGCCTGATCTAGGCAGTTTCTCTGCTGAGGCTCTTTCCAGGTGATTCTAGGTTGCAGTAAGGTGACCCTTAAAACAAGCGTTTCCCTCCTTGCTGACCTGGGTTTCGACCTTGCAGACCGGGGAGCTCTACATAAAGCTGTCATCCTTGGGAAAGAGGTGCATGTTGTCGAGGAGACCCAGCTCTTCCAGGACTATGAGCCGATCCAGACTCTGCTGCTGTCGTCAAAGAAGGTAATGTGAGCTGGGGCGGACCCGGCTGCTTGTCTTCACGGGGAGGACTGGCTGGGATGGCGTCTCAAAATTCGGCAGCCTCTGGCCTAGATGAGCCGGCCTTTGGACTCTGACAGCATTCTTCCATAGGATCTATAGCTTGGGAAGGAGGCATGGCAGAGCCGAGGACTAAGCCACTAGAGCCCGTAGCTGGCACTTTTGGGTCGTCTCTAACCTGGGGAAACACGTCCTTGTGCCTCGAGCCTGAGAGAATGTGGACTGTGCTGTGGGACATGGTACGTGTGCTGATTTGTAACAGCTCACCCTGTGGAGCTCCCAGCACATCCACTGACAGGCTTGGCAGGCTTGGCAGCCAGAGTCTCAGTCTCAGGTGCCCAGCTTGGTACTCTGGCTCCTATGAGCCATCGAAACACAACGATGGTCAAATCAGCCTGTGGAAGCCACACTATGTGTTGCCTAAAGTTTTCATAGATTATAAAATACTCATTTTTAAAATGTATTCTCAAGCAATTAAAAATGTAAACCTCTACCAGTTATGGTAGTGCATGCCTTTAATCCCAGCACTCTGGAGGCAGAGAGACAGGTGGATTTCTATGAATTCAAGGCCAGTCTGGTATGCATGGTGTTTTTCAAGACAGCCAGGGCTGTGGAGAGAGGGGGAGCTGTGAAGAGACATATAAACAAATAATATGTAAATAAAAATAATACATAAATAAATTACATATAAATTATTTATTTATTTAGAGCCCCTGAATGGGACATAGTGCTTCACACCTGTAGTCCCAGGCCTTGGCAGGGGGAGGCAGGAGGATCAGGACTCAAGGCTGGCCTGAGCCAAGTGAGACCCCACTGCAAAAATAAAAGAAGGTATAAAGCCCTTTAGTTGGTGGACTGTATAGAAATGGCCTGGGAACTTGCTGTCCCTTGTCCACTGGCCTTGGGAAGAGGTGGCCACCACATATTACAGCTAGGATAGGGCAGTAAGGTACAGAATGTGGGCTCTCCCAGATCTTGGCTGTGCTGCGTTGTTGCCATGTGTTTCTGGGCCTCACTGTATGGTCCTCATAAGGTGATCTCTGTGTTTGTAAGCTTTCCATGAATGTGACTGTTAAGAGGACATGAGCCTCGTAGGTGTGGAGGATTGGGTTTGAGAAGCACAAGACCCAGAGAAAACCAGGAGCAGGGCCAGCACCTCCCTGCTGACAGATGCCACCTGCCTTGCTCCATGCCTATCTGCCAAGGTGCTCCCTGTCCTTGCCAGGACTCTGATGTGATCCACTGAGAGACAGGTCTTGGGTCACCCTTTTGGCTTCAGGTGCCAGTGCTAGCTTCTTGCCCGTACCCTCGTCTTTGATGCCTGGCTGGTTTTGAACTCTGGCCTGGCGTTGTCTTTCCCTATGGACTGCATATCCTTGGGCCCCCATGTTTGTGATTTAGTTCCCTTTAGGGAGATAGCCACCACAGATAGCAAGGGGCCATCAGTCACTTACCTGTGTGCTGCACTTCTGCTAGCACAGGTGGGTAGCTGGACCTGGCCTGCAGCCAGTGCTGTGACATGTCGCTGTCCTGGACGTCAGTGCCTGGCAGGGACTGAGCTCTGTGTGGCTACACTGCAGCACCATGACTGGTTTTGGTGACTCTTCCCTCACAAATACAGGCAAGCAGAGAGCACATGACAGTGTCTCTTGCTGGGTGAAATTTGCCTGCTTTCTGTTTGTTCTTTGCACGACGTCGATGAGTGTGGTCACACTGGCGTTCCGGATTCAGAGATGAGTGATAAGGACTCGTCCTTATCACAGGTGTGTACTTTCACGCCTGTGAGACGGGACTGGCCTTTGAAGGCTGTGCCTTTTGGCTTCTAGCTGTAGTGCAGTATCCTCTACCGCAAGTCCAGGAGAGCAGTACGGGTATCAGATTGGGAGTGGGAGGAAGCTGAAGAGGGCTGTTGTGAGCTTCTCCAGACACAGAAGTCTCTTTACCCCAGGGAGGGCACCACGGATGGACCAATCTAGCTCAGGGACCCAGTGAGTTTGGGGGAGTTACCTAAGGGTATGAACGAGGGATTATTTACAAGAGTGTGGGTGACTCAGAAGAAGTAGCTGCGTCAACAAACAACCTACTTTAGCACAAGTAGCATTCCAGAAGCTGCATCCGTAGAGCTCTCTCTCTACACAGCTAGCAGGCTGCTCGACAGGTCTTTCCTCTCGCCAGACCAGCGGTTGCTTAGTGCTTACGTAACCTTGGGGAAGAGGGACTTGTGAATCTTACAACTTTCCAGCTTCTGAAGTTTCCTTTAGTTTCTGAGTCTTGTGAACCTCCCTCTGACCTCTAGGAGGGAGTGTTTCAATCAGGGGAAAGAGGGATAGAATTGTCTTTTCTCGGAAGAGAGGCTGGTGCAGAAATCCGGTGCCCTCAGCCCGAGCCAGCCCAGATGTGGAAGGGTGATGTCAGATCCCAGGCCCTACAGATCCTCAGGTGCTGTTTGAGTCCTCCCGGGACACAGTGCACCGGCCTATGTGTTTTTATACAAGATTTATCTCTCAGTTTGCTTTTCCGTTGCTGTAATAATTAACCCTGACCAGAAACAGCCTGGGGAGGACAAGGTTTGTTTCAGCTTACCCTTTCCAGGTCCATCAGTAAGGGAAACCGGGACAGGAACTGAAGCAAACACGCGGAGGAAGCTGCTTACGGGCTGGCCCTGTGGCTTCTGCTTCGCTACTGTCGTATAAAGCCCAGGACTACCTGCCCAAGGGTGTCACCACCCACAGCAGGCTGAACCCACCTGCTTTAATTAGCAGATATGCAAATGGCCCATAGACGTGTCCACAGGCCAATCTGATATAGGCAATTTCTCAACGCCAGTTCCCTCTGCCCAGGTGTGTCAAGTTGACAATGAAACTAATCAGGAAATTGTCCTTTAGGTCGTGGTGGTGAGGCCTTGTGACCTGTTCTGAGCCAGGGAGCCCTTCCCTCCTGCAGTGTTTGAGTGCGCCGTGCCTTCCCCGGGGTTGGTAGAGAAGCTGGCAACCCCACCAGTGCCTAGTCCTCCTTACACCTGCTGTTTGTCTCCCACACACAGGGGAAGAGTTTTGTCTATGCTGGCTCCAACTCGGGAGTGGTCCAGGCTCCCCTGGCCTTCTGCGGAAAGCACGGTAGCTGTGAGGATTGTGTGCTGGCGCGGGACCCCTACTGTGCCTGGAGCCCAGCCGCCAGGGCCTGTGTTACCTTGCACCAGGCCGTGGGCTCCAACAGGTATGAGTACAGACGGGACAATGTGTAAGTATGTGCCCTGGAGACAGGCTGGAGAGTAATGGGCGCCTATTGTCTTCCAGGGCCTGGATTCAAGAGATGAGTGGTGACACATCCTCGTGCCTGGGTGAGTGGCCCTCCTTTGCCTTGCTGCTCAGGATGTCAAAGTTCCCGGTCTTTCCATTCCACGCCGCTCGTGTGCCTTTGTTTTCCATTCTCCTCCCTGAACAGAGGTCAGGCGGCATGCAGCAGACCTGTGACCTCTCCTTGTGATGACCTGTGGTCTTTCTCTGTCCCTGTGATTCCAGCAAGAGTGCCCCAAGCCACACAGGGTGTGTCGGGTCACTGGAAGGCATGCACTGCCCCACACCAAGCTCCTCTGCTTAGCTGGGCTCCTTAAGCTAAACCTGGGATTGTTAAGAATGAGAAGGGAGGAGCCCTTGGGTATGGCCAAACAGCCCAAATTGAAAACCAGGGATTCGGGAACATTTGTTGCAGGGTCATACTTCAAGGAGAAAAATCTTACACTAGAATGGTAGTTTCATGTGTAAAATGTCATTTAAAATAATTCAAGGCCGGAGAGATGACTGTTTGTAGAACCTGACTTCAATCCCAGAACTCATGTAAAACAGCTGGCCATGGTGGTTTGTGCCTGTGAGCCCAAACCTGAGGACAGCAGGACAGGTGGACCCCTGGAACTTGCTGGCCCCAGACAGCCTAGCTGGCTTAGCAAGTACCAGACAAATGATGGATCCTGGCTCAAAAAAAGGGGGGAAAAAAAAAGATAACTGTTACCTGATAGACTTCTGGCTCGCACACAGAAAATTGTACAAAATTCCCGCCAGGCTACCTGTATAAGGTGTCACTGTATTACAAATGAAATTTCATATTTAGATTTTGGTCCCCTTCCAAAGATAGCGGTGTCATTTTATATATGCAAATATCCCCTACCCCAAACTTTTTCCCCGTCTCTGGTATTTCCAACAAAAGACACACTTAAAATTAGTTCCTGTCCTCTTGGGGGTCCCACTACTGATGGCTGGCCATTGGGGAATAGCCGTGACCAGAGGTAGACATAGTATCTCGCAGGGCTTCTTCTAATCTGCCTTCCCAGTACATGAGGTCAGATGGGCCCAAGCCCTGTGCCCCCTCCCCTCACCAGCCATGTCACAGACATGTAAGAAGAGGGTCCCTGGTTGCTGGCTGGCCTACCTCAGCCATTAGCACATCATTTGGCAGCTGACCCTGGGTACTACTGCAGATGGAGGAGCTGACCAGTGCACAGCCCTCCAGCCTGCTGAGCTTTCTGCAGGGACAGAGTGAGAATAGGGACTTCTCAGAGCTGTCACCGAATTCTTCATTTCTGGGGGCTGCTGCCGGGTCTCGGATATCTTCATCTTGGTCCTGAAGATTCCATCTGGCTCCAGAGGGTGAAACTCTCTGTCGTCCTGTGGGTATTAACCTGTTTTTGAGAGCAATTGAGTCGTCAGACGGAGTTGTTGATGCTGAGCACATTTATTTTGATGTTCCAGATAAGAGTAAAGAAAGTTCCCATCAGCATTTTTTCAAGCACGGTGGCATAGCCGAACTCAAATGCTTCCAAAAGTCCAACCTGGCTCGGGTCGTGTGGAAGTTCCAGAATGGCGAGCTGCAGGCTGTGAGTCCCAAGTATGGCTTTGTGGGCAGGAAACACCTGCTCATCTTCAACCTGTCAGAGGGAGACAGTGGCGTGTATCAGTGCCTATCGGAGGAAAGGGTGAAGAATAACACAGTCTCTCGGCTGCTTGCCAAGCACATCCTGGAAGTAAAGGTGGTTTCTCAGACCCCCACGTCGCCTGCCTCCCAGGCCGTTCAGACAGAAGGTAGTAGGATCACTTCCAAAGTGCCAGTGGCATCTACCCAGGGGTCCTCTCCCTCTACCCCGGCTCTGTGGGCAACCTCCCCCAGGGCTGCTACCCTACCTCCCAAGTCCTCCTCCACCGGTACATCCTGTGAACCGAAAATGGTCATCAACACGGTCCCCCAGCTTCACTCGGAGAAGACGGTGTATCTTAAGTCCGGTGACAACCGCCTGCTCATGTCCCTCCTACTCTTCATCTTTGTCCTCTTCCTCTGCCTCTTTTTCTACAACTGTTACAAGGGCTACCTGCCCGGACAGTGCTTAAAATTCCGCTCAGCCGTACTGCTTGGGAAGAAGAAGCCCAAGTCAGATTTCTCTGACCTGGAGCAGAGTGTGAAGGAGACGCTGGTGGAGCCTGCGAGCTTCTCACAGCAGAATGGCGACCAGCCCAAGCCAGCCCTGGACACTGGCTATGAAACCGAGCAGGACACCATCACCAGCAAAGTGCCCACAGACCGTGAGGACTCCCAGCGGATCGATGACCTCTCCGCCAGGGACAAACCGTTCGATGTCAAATGCGAACTGAAGTTTGCAGATTCGGATGCTGATGGGGACTGACGCCGGGGCACCCCAGGCCGCGCCCCGCAGTCTTTGTGGAGAGTGTCGTGTTGAGCCCATTTCAGTAGCCGAGTCTTGTCATTGTGCGCCAGCCTCAGTCCTTTGTCTCTGTTCTCTTGGGTTGAGTCTGTGACTTGTCCCTCTTTGTCCTTTTGGGAAACAAATATCTATTCCAGTCTCAAGTCCTGCAGTCGTCGGAGCGCTTATTTAAGATGAACCTGAGCCCTTTGTGTGCTGGGGAGCGATGGCCGCCTCTGTGGGCCGAGAAGAGTAAACCTTCCTCTTCCCCTACTCATAGCAGCCACTAAAAGATAATTTAATTCCAGATTGGAAATGACCTTTTAGTTTATCAGATTGGTAATGTATTACCTGCTGTCCAGATTGGCACGGACTCTTTCTTTCACTTAATTATTTTTTAGGATTTTTTGTTCTGATTTTGTTGATGTCTTAGGCCATTTTTTTTTAATTACTGAAGGAGCTGTTTTAATATTCATGAAAAGATGAGCATTTTCTAGATTTTTGTTATATATGGAGATAAAATATGGCTTATGTCGCTTAAGATTCTCAGGGATAGACTTATTTTTGCTAAATGCATTCTTTCCTGCTGTTAGGAATGTAGGCCTGAAACTGTCTCTCGGACCCACTCACCCTTTATTTTGGTGGGTTTTTGTTTTTGTCTTTTAATCTTACACATTTTGAAGGAAGTACCACTTTCCAAGATTGTCTTTCTGTGCTTTTTTTTTTTTTTTCCTGCCGTACATCTGCAAGGTGGGTGTTGAGTAAGGGCAGGTGGCCCAGTGGCTCTGGGTGGCGATTGAGCTGGTCCTGTATGGGGAGGGGGGTTAGTACCCCGATGGCCCTGCTGCTGTTTGAGATCTGCTGCCTGATGGATGGAGCCTTCATGAGGACAACCTTGGTTCTTGATCACTTCCTGTCTCCCCTCCATTACATCTCACATCACTGCCCTTGGACTTCCGCCTTGACTGTTCACGCAAGACAAGACAGAAATGGATCGGGTAGTTGGGCCCCCAGCCCTGGGACAGTGACCACAGCATCCCGAGTGGCGGCCGCTGCTGCAGCTTGATTTCTGCCAGTGTCTTTCAGGATGTGACTGGGCGGTACGAGCCTAGCATTTGTTTCTCACTCAGTGTGTGTGGAGCACTCATTCCATGTAGAGAGTGGTGAACTCTGGATTGCCTGTGCCGGGTAGACGCTCATCTTCAGCATGCCATGGTCTCATCATTCGGTGTAAACGTTTGTGTTTATAAGATTTACTTTGTTTTTATTTTTCTACTTTGAACTGTATACATTTGAAAAGTACCCAAATAAACCAGAAGCTTTATCGTTGACTGGGCCAGCCTCTCCTTAGTGGAGGCTGTGTGGGCCTCCTGTCCCCGGGTGATGGCTCTGGGTGGGGGTCGGCCTCGTTGCTTTTCTTTTCTCATCCCTAAGTGTCTGTTTCTTGCTTTACCTTCTCTGGCATGGGACTTGTTCTGATGACTTCTTCCTCATTCCTCAGTGCCTTCTTTTCTGTCCTCACAGCCTCATCTCCTAAATCCTTTCCTCCTCCTGGCTCCTCCTCTCTGTCCTGTCTGGGCCCTGACTCGTCTTCTCCCAGAAGTCCTTGGCCAGCCTTGGCCTCAGGGCCCAGCAGCCGTAAGCGGGTTACCTTGCTGCCACCCTTCCTGAGTGACCAGGCACAGCAGGTGCAGGCGCTGGGAACCTTCTACCTCTTCTGCCAAGCCACAGGTGAGTTGAGGGCCCAAGTGTCCATGGCTGTCCCTTACTGCTCACCACTTAGCCTTACCTTGGCTTGGTTCAGCATCTATACTTTCAGCCCTATTGATATTTGTAGATGGAAGTTTCTGTCCTGCCCCGTCCAGTAGCCGTTCAGTCCCCAAAAAACACACAGAGGCTTATATTAATTATAAACTGTTTGACCTATTAGCTCAGGCTTATTATTAACTATCTCTTACAACTTAAATTAACCCATAATTCTTATTTGTGCTTAGCCACATGACTTGGTACCTTTTCTCAGTGCAGCTGTCGGAAGCCACCAGTTTGTGGCAGTAGGACAGTGCAACTGTAGGAAGTCACCAACCTGAGCAGCAGGACAGTGGAACTGTGTTAACTCACATGGCCAGGCCTCTGTGTTGGCGGAGTTTTTCATTAGACTGCCAATCAGCTTCGTCCTGCCAACCTGCCAGCCACTGCCCAAGTAACCACACAGAGACTTAACTGATTTTAGCTAGCTCTTACTGCTTAAATTAACCCATTCTTTTAATCTGTGTGCTGCCTGGGGCTCGTTTACCTCATCTCCATACTTCCCATCCTGTGTGCTCTGCTTCTCATGGCCTCTCTTTTCAACCCCCGAGACTCTGCCCCTCTTCTTCCCAACATTCTCTCTGCCCCCAAAATCCATCGGCCAATCAGCTTTTTATTAACAATGAGAACAGCGTATCTTTTTTTAAAGGTTTATTTATTATATATACAGTGTTCTGTATATATAATACAGAATATATGCATGTGTATCTGCAGGCCAGAAGAGGCCAGTTCTCATCATAGATGGTTGTATGGGTTGCTGGTTGTGTGGTTGCTGGGAATTGAACTCAGGACCTCTGGAAGAGCAGCCTGTGGCTTTAACCTCCAAGCCATGTCTCCAGCTCTGAGAGCAGCATATCTTTACAGTATATAGAAGGATCATTGCACAGTACCGCTGAGGCTGGGCCTACACGACCTCCATCTACTCCTGCCAGCAACACCGCTGCCCTCACCACTTCAGAGCTACCGTGAGAGGCTGGAGATGTGTTCTTCATACACTTCCATCAGCCTTCTCATGGCCAGACTTAGGGAACACCAGGAACTAGGAACCATAGCTGGGGACTGTGGGGACCAGAAGAACTGGTACCTGAGTACTTCTGGCAGAGTGTACCTGAGAACTGAATTGGGAAGGAGCGTGCTCCTTTTCCAACCCCTCAGAATGGACTGAGCACGTGCTGGGGAGATGGCTCAGTGGTTAAAGTACTCGCAGTGAAATCTTAAGGACCAGGGTTCTCATCCCCAGAACCCACCTGTGATTCCAACCTCGGAAAGTGGAGACAGGATCCCCAGATCATCCTGCCTGGCAAGACTAGCCAGGTAGCTGTGCTCTGGGTTTGATTGAGAGACCTTGTCTGTGATTCAGGTGGAGAAGTAAGGATAATTCCTGATAACTCAGGCCTCCAGATGCACATACAAACACGTGCACTCATACGCATGCATACAATGTGTGTGTGTGTGTGTGTGTGTGTGTGTGTGTGTGTGTGTGTGTGTCTTGAACAGATACAGGAACACATTCCCTCCCTTGCCCTCTTTCTCTTGTCCTTTCCACAAACTGGCCACCTCTGGGGCCTTTCTTTCCTGCCCTGTCCTCTGCCGAGGCCAGGCAGCTCACGGGAAGGCATTGTAAGCTTTGGTGCTGTGCTTGGCTGGTTGTGGCCAGGTGGGCTTTGGCGGTGTGAACGGGCAGGGGCCGCTGCTGTCCCTGCGCAGGTGGCAGGCTTGGGCCTGGGTCTGCAGACAGCTCTGTCTGAAGCAGAGGCTCATGGGGCTTCGGACTGAACTTGCTGCAACTTTTCTACAAGAAGCAGTGTGTGTTTGGGTTCTGTCTCTGGTGTCTGCTGAGGAAGCAAAGGCAGCTGTGCCAGGTGAGACTGCCGTTGCCTCTCCCAGCGCAACCACAGCCTTATCCTATAGCCCAGGGCAGGGCACGGCAGGGCAGGTCGGGAGCCGTGACCTGGGTTTTTCTCCTTCCTGAAGCAGCTGCTTGCCTGATGGTTGCTCTAAATGGCTTGGGGCTGGCTGATTAAAGACCTGGCAAGCTGTTTTTAGAACACGAGACTTAAAGAGAGGGTGGATAGGGAATCTTCAGGTCCTTGGCTTGTGTCCTGGTGCTCACACTGGCTCTGCTGGTTACCCTGAGCTATCTTGGGGAGCCTCTCCCCTCCAGAGGGTTGATCGGGGTCAGATAGTTAGACTTGCACTCGGGGCTAGTCTCCTGCCCTTGCTCCCACCCAGGGCCTCTGTGTCATCTGGATTGGGTGAGTATGTCCCAGGGTCTGAGAGGCTTTGAGACACCCCTGCTGTGGTAAGTGAGATGACCAGGGTAGGCTGCCGAGGAGGCCAGGCTGCCCACAGCCTAGAGCTCGCTGGACCTGGCACTGCCTTCCTGGTGCCTTTAGAAAGTCTGAGTCTGTGTGGGCCAGCACAGCACTGAGGTCCCTGTGTAGACCCAGCCCGGTTCCTTAGGGACTGGAGCTACTGTATTGCCCCATGTTGTACTGCGATTGCTTCCCAGGTGTCTTGATGTAACTGCTAGGTTCATGTTTATTCTGTCCTGCTGCCGGCTGCCATGGGGTTGGCACATGTACACCATCTACCACACCACACACATCCCATACACACATCACATATGCCATGCCACAACACACTCCCACACCCCACATACACCACACTCCACACACATCACCAATACTGTGTCACATCATATATACCATATATAGAATACACACCACATATACCACACTACATAGACCATATCCCATCTACTACACCATACCACACCACAAATACCAAACCACACTACACACCACATATACCACATCACATATACCATACATCCTACTTACACCATGCCATACATTACAATGCACATACCCTAAACTGCATACCATGCTACACATACATGTACATAGTATTTACTCAGTCCATAAACATCACATACATCACACAAATACCACATACACACAGACACACCACACAGCATATAGCAACATAAAACACCAACACCACAAATCACCCACAATGGAAAGCACCAATCAATGTTGAAAGAGGGCCACTTGTTCGTTTCCTGGCCATCTGGCAGCTCAGACCCAAAATAATCACACAGAAATCACTGCTTGGCCCATTAGCTCTAGCTTCTTCTTATTGGCTAACTCTTATATCTTATTTTAACCCATTTTTAGTAATTTATGTATCACCACGTGGCTGTGGCTTACCAAAGTTCCCAGCATCTGTCTCCATCGGGCTATATGGCTTCTTCTGACTTCACTTTCTTTCTCCCAGCATTCAGTTTAGTTTTTTCCTGCCTAACTAAGGTCTGCCTTGCTATAGGCCAAAGCAGTTTCTTTATTCATTAAATGTAATCACAGCATACAGAGAAGAATCCCACATCAAGTCAACACTATGTGCACACCCCTACACAGCCACTAAAATAGACACTCACAAACAGCTTACCTACCATACACATGACAGCCACTATAGACACAAACAGCATACCACAGGGCACATACCTTTGCCCACCCTGGTAATCTAAGATACTAACTTTAGGTCTTTTACTAATGGCATAAGCAAATCCTTTTACCCTTTTACCAAGCAAGGCTCCAGGCCGAGCACCAGCATGTCTGGGGTCCCTTCAGCTGGCCCTTTAGCTTCACTGGGAGCTTTGGTATGGGTTTGGGGCCTTCTAAGAGAGCTAAGGAATTGGGTGGTAGGGACTACCAAAGCTTCTTCCTCTCTGGGCCTCCTGTGGTCACTACCCAGCGCCAGATGGCACAGCACTGTTGGGGTTGGCACCACTCAGTGCCAGATGGCACAGCACTGGTGGGGATGTACTGCCCACTTTTAATGCTCCTTCTTCCTCTCTTTAATTCTGCACTCAAAAGGAATTGGATAGTTAAAGAACGAACAGAGAGTAAGTACCACTTCGTCATCTTTCATGTCTGACAGTTATGCAGGATTTAAGTTTATAGGTGCTTAAGTCTGTCCTCATGGGGTCTGTGGCCAGTACATCCTGCATGCTCTCATTTCACCACAAGAACTTGGTCTTTGAGGAGCCTTGAAGTTGGAGGTTACTGTTCTTGGGGTTTGGTGGTTAGTTCCAGCTCGGGCTACCTGGATTTTTTGCCTGGGGGTTTGGTCATGAGAATACTCCTGTTTTCTGTGCTCACGTTAGGACAGAGCTGGTGGATGTGGGGAGGCTGGGCTTTAAACACACACACACACACACACACACACACACACACACCCACCAGAGTTGGTGTCTCATGGTCATCCCTTGGTTATAACAAGAATTAGTTCAAGTTGGATTTTAGGTTGATGCTCATCTGCAGAGGAATGACTAATCCAATATGGGTTCCTGAAAGACATTGAGTGGCTACATAGAAGGGAGCCCTTGGCCCTGAGATCTGCAGGCGCACACCAAGAGCGGTGAGGCTGCGTCCCCGGCACCCGGCCACCCACATGGCTAGCTCTAGCTTATGCCCCAAAATAATTACACCGAAACTGTATTCTTTTAAACACCACTTGGCCCATTTCTATCTAGCTTCTTCTAGGCTAGCTCTCGCTCCTGGACTAGCCCATTTCTAATAATCTGCTATAGCCCACGAGCTGGCTTACCAGGAATGATCTTAACCTGTGTCTGCCTGGAGTGGGAGAATCATGGCGACTCTCTGAGGCGTCTGCCCCCGAGAGGAGAGCTGTCGAGTCAGAGCTCACTTCCTCTTCCTCCCAGCATTCTGTTCTGTTTACTCCTCCCACCTATGTTTTAACCTATGAGGGCCAGCCAAGCAGTTTATTTTTTTAACCAATGACCTTCTTCCATCATGCAGGCATACACACAGGCAGAATATTGTATACATAATAAATAAATAAATATTTTTAAAAAAGAATTTATTGAGACAAAATGAAGAGGGGACAGGAAGGAGAGAGGAAAGAGAGGGAGGGAGAGAGAGAGAGGCAGAGACCTTACCTCAGCTCTAGGGGACCACAGCTCATCTGGAGCAGGGAAGCTGAAGGAAGTGTAGGCATTGTCGAGAATCAGGGTCCCCAGCAAAAGGTGCCCTTGTTCATGCCGGTGAGGTGCTTAGCCCAATCCAGGCAGACCTGCCTGTGGGGTGTGTGCGTGCGTCAGGAGATGACACAAAAGTGGCAGGGCCTGGCTGAAGGGTCCTGGCCTGCCCAGCTCAATGTGACACAGCACATACCCAACAGGAGCAAAGTGCAGCATCACTAGGCTGGCTTGAACTGTCAGGCCATCTTCAGCCCAGGGCAGGGCCAGCGAGTAAACCATGTATGAGTGCCTTCTCCTCCGTGGTGGATGGAGTGGAGCCTGTTCCAGCACAGCTTTGGTGCTCTAGGATGCAGTCAGGACCAACAGAGAGGTTACCTGTTGCCATCACAACTGTTTTGGCCCTGGGGCCAGAGCTCAGCCCCTGTTCATGACTCCCCAGACATGACAACCCCCAGTCACCCTATAATATAATTCAGGGTCTGAGGGAAGTCAAGCTTCTGCCTGCTTGGGGGTCTTCTGTTTGGGCTCACAGAGCCTCTCCCCCTCCCTGCTTTACTGGATGTCCCTGCCTTGCCCACTTTCCAGGATGCTGTCTGTCAGACAAGTTGAAGCTACCCACAGTGCCCCCTTGAATGGGCAAGTGTGGTGGAAATAGGTGACCTTTGTTAGATTTGATTTTTTTTTCTTTTTGAGACAGACTAACTACGTAACCAGGCTGCCCTTGAACTCACAGAAATTCTCCTGCCTTTGCCTCCTGAGTGCTGGGATTAAATATGTGTGCCACCAGACATAACCTTAGACTTCATTTTTGTGTTTGAGATGGTCTCACCATATAGCCCTAGGTGGCTTGAACTTCACTGTGTAAACTCATGTCGGTCCTCCTCCTACAGCCGGCTCCTGTGCTGGGAGTGCAGATGTGCACCACCACACTCGCTAGTCTTTCCTGTCTTTTTCTTTCTTTTCTTTTTTTTTCCCTTAAGATTTGTTTATTTATTATGTATACAGTGTTCTGGCAGAAGAGGGCACTAAATCTCAATGCAGATGGTTGTGAGCCACTGTGTGGTTGCTGAGAATTGAACACAGGACCTCTGGAAGAGCAACCAGTGCTCTTAACCTCTGAGCCATCGCTCCAGCCCCTTGGCTCATCTTTTCAATAGTTAGTATAAAAACCCAAAGGACCAGGCATGGTGAGGTGATGCACACGTGTAATCCTGCTACCTGGAGGGTGGAGCCAGGTCTATCAGGAGTTCAAGGTCATGTGGAATTAGGGTTCAAATACCTGCAGAACAGGTACCACACCTCCAGACACTGTCACCAGGTACTTCACTGGGGTGGGGTAGGGGTGCAGAGCAACCAGAAGCGGGAAGGTGCAGGTCATGCAAGTGTGCCCTGAGTAAAGGCACCCGAGGTCAGAATAGGAAGCCCACAGGAAGCCACAGAAGTGTAAGGGTAGGTGTGGAACTTTGTGGCTCAGCTCCTCCAGGACAGACCGGTACAGAGCTGGAAGCTGCCCCAAGTCATTGCCAGTCCATTTGGGACTAAGATGGCCTTTCATTTGGGCAGTGATGGAGGAGGGTCATCTGTCTATGTGGAGATGCAGAGAGAGGCTATGTGCCCACAGGTCCAGCAGACGTCCACTTCATCTGGGAGAAGAACAGACACACCCTGGAGACGTGTGTACCTGTGCAGACTCACATGCTGCCTGATGGCAGGGCCCATGCACTCAGCTGGCTTCGTGACGCTGTCCGAGAAACCACCGAATACAGCTGCTCTGTCCTCTCCTCAGCAGAGAACCAGACCTCAAAGGTTCAAATTACTGTGATAAGACATGGTAAGTCTCCTGCCAGTCGGCAGCAACACTTCTAGGGGCTCTGTCACTGCGTGGTCCGTCTTAAGACACTTGTGCAGCTTCAGTCTGAGGGCTAACCTACTTGCCTTCTGCTGGGGAAGAGGAAGATTTAGCTTTTCACTGCCTTATGGTGAACTGAGACACACAAGCACTATAAACATACCCACACACGTGTACGTACATGTCATATACATGTATGCCTGCACATACATGCACGTATACCAGACACAAATGCACGTACTACACAGACAGCTACACATGCAGAGCACTTCCATAACACACACACTATACACTTCCTGCCTCCCACTCTCCTATAAGGGAAGTTGAGTTCAGGTTACTAAGACAGTGGAGGCTGGGGAGATGAGGCTCTTGATAAAGTGACTGGCATGTATGGGGTTTGTGAGGCTAAAAGGGTACAAGTGCTTGCTGGATGACCTAGTCTGATCCCTGGGACCCGTGTAGTGCAAACAGAGAAATGACTCCAAGTTGTTCTCTGACTTCCACACACAGGTGAACATGTGTGTATGCTCCCCCTCTCTCAACAGAAGAATGTAACAGAAAATCTGGGTGTGATGGTAGGCACTTGTTACTCCAATCCCTGGGGCTCACTGGCCTATCATCCTAGCCAAGTCAGTAAGCCCCAAGACCAGGAGAGCCTAGGGTCGAGCTCTCTCTCTCTCTCCTCTCTCTCCTCTCTCTCTCTCTCTCTCTCTCTCTCTCTCTCTCTCTCTCTCTCTCTCTCTCTGTCTCTCTCTCGCCTAGGGTTGATCTATTTCTCTGTGTGTGTGTGTGTGTGTGTGTCACACAGAGCCCCTCTTTCCTGTGCCATTTCTCATGTGGTCTGCTGATTTCCATTTGCAGGCTACTTAGTTACCATAAACTCAACACCAGGTGCTCATTTGAGCATTAAACACACTGGCTTGTTTCGAACCTACAACCTTCCATCATCTGCTTCCCAGAAGAGCCAAGGTGTCACTTTTTGAGACAATCCCTCACTCTGTAGCCCAAATAAGCTTTCCTGTGATCCCCTTGCCTCAGCTTCCTGAGTGATGGAATTACAGGTTTGTACCACACCTGGTTTGGGATTGCATCACTTTGAAGCCAGTGTCTTCATGTTGGATCAAGGGTCTGATTTCTATGAGTTCTGTGTGTTCTACTGAGCTGTTTTATGCGTTGTCTTGTGGCACACCTCACAACAGATGTGGAGGTAAACACCTTCAAAGCTTGATCCCTGTGTGCTAGTTTAGCTGGGTACCCAGGCAGTCCAGACACACATCCTGGCATCTGAGGTCACTGGTGGTGCTGGGCACGTCACCTGATCCCCCCCCCTTTGAGACAATCTCACTGTATATCTGTCAACGGAGACCTCTTTAATCTCTGGAAGCTTGTTTTCTCAAACAGTTACAATTTAAAATGGCTTGACCTTTTCACACTTTTCTAGGGCCCATTAGTTAGGGAGCCCTTGCCCTCCAGTTCTGGGGCATTTTCTTGACCGTGTTTACTATTTTCCATCTACTGCTCAGAATTTTTCCAAGATGCGAGAGCTGGACCTCTCCTAGGGAGCTACCTTGTTCTTTCCTGTCATCTTCTGACTTTTCTACTTCCTCATGCGTGGTCTCAGCTCCACCTTCTAAAGCCTAGGGGCCTTTTAGAGATGAAGGCTTTGGCTTTGTTGCATTCTGCTGGTTCACAGCTGGCCATCTGCCTTCCACAATATGGACAGACTTCATTCTCCCCAATTTTCTTCTCTCCATGTAGTCTTTTTCAAAGCACGTGATGTGGACCAAGTAGCATCTGCATGGCCTGGGGCTCACTAGGAAGCCAGGGTCAGAACTGCAGGGTGAGGAGTTCAAAAGCCCCCTGCAGGTGATACTGTGCACGGTACTGAGGAACAGGCTCTCCTCCCACTGAGCACAATACAATCTCCTCCTCCCCTGGCTCTTACAAAATGAGTCTTCTGTTTCAGCCGAAGTGGGGCTCAGCATTAAAACCCAGCAGCAGCCCAGACCTAGAACAAATATTGGGCACAGCAAGGCTTAGCTGGGTTGGAGATCCAGAGACTTAATCTGGGCAAGGGCAGGGCTTCCTCCTTCAGTGTTGAATGTCCCCTCAATCTGCTTGTTATGTACTCAACCCAGAGACCTTTTGTGTGCTAGGGCAGAGGGAGGGTGGCCCCTGATTGGGCAGTCTTTTAAGCCATAGCATGCTACCTCTCCCTTACCCCGACGATCCAGCACTGATTGCCCCATGGCTCTGCTGTGAAGTTGTCCTGGGACAGCAGCTGTCTCGCAACTGCCCACTTTCGGGGTCTCCTGCAGCTTCTGAAAGAAAAGATCCTCTGCTGTCCTTCAGTGGGGTCTAGAGAAAACTCCAACTCACTGTCCACATCTGAGCAATGGCCTAATGCCTGGTCATCAGGATGAACCAGAATCAGCAGAGGGGGGCCTGTGACTTTCAAATTCTCACGGGGAGTTAGGGCAGCACTAGCAAGCACCTACAGTCACCAGAGAGGCACCAGGCAGTGGGAGGCCAATTTACAAGGATGAAGAAATAACCGATGCTGAGACAGAAGCCCACAAAGGCAAATGATTTGCCCAAGGTGAGCAGCTAATGAAGATGCAGGATGGCAATGCCATACCCAAGCTACTACACGCATGCACATGCGCGCGCGCACACACACATACTTTAGCATCAAGGATCATAGGATACAATCATGCTAGGACAGGTCAGTATTAATCTGTGCCACCCAGTGTTTCCAGGTCCCGCAAAGCTGCAGCAGAGTGAAGTGATTCTAATAGTTGGAGGGGCCGCGCTGCTCACTACGCTGTCAGAATCCGTCTGCAGGGCCCCAAGCATGGCTGGGAAGAACTAGCTCCCTCTCCCCCATTGTGGCCAGCAGTCTGAGCTTCAAGTTAGGGCTCCCATGGCATTCTGAAGGACCACTGGGCATTAGTAGTTGTTCTTCATGTTGGATGGGCTCATGTCCATGAAATTCCTTCTGACATTGGTGCCTTTTTACATGCTGTTGGCTTTGTTTTCAGAATCCAGAAAGCGCTGGGCGATGGTGGCGCACGCCTTTAATCCCAGCACTCGGGAGGCAGAGGCAGGCGGATCTCTGTGAGTTCGAGACCAGCCTGGTCTAC
>NW_004949202.1:460896-494928 GCF_000317375.1 Microtus ochrogaster
AAAAAAAAAAAAAAAAAAAAAAAACCCAACCAAAAAACAAACAGAATCCAGAAAGCACACTTAGGGGACCATGGAGAGAGAGGCAAGGGAAATCTCCCCAAAGCCCTAAACCCACAGTCATGCTGGCTTCCCAAGATTCTACCAACTTTGGGGGAGAACTAAGCTAGATTCTGAGCAGGGGTACCTGTTCTTACTGAAGGGGTCTACAGGCTCACCTGCAATGTGGGGCCTCTGCCACCCAGGAAATGACACTGGGATGTAGAGGCCAGGTCCACTGGAGCCTTGGAGAGCATCTGTGACTGGGAAGAGGGGCTAAGTGGAGACACTGACTGTGAGGTGGCATACACTTGGAATCAGAACTAGAAAGGCTGAAGCAGGAGGATTTGAAGTTTAGATCCAGCCTGGGCTACAGGGTGAATTCAAGGCAACTAGGTCAAAAAAGCAAAACTGTCTGAAAAACCAAGCAACCAGTAATGAGATGCAAAACCCACTGGCTCCCCAGATCTCTACTGTGACCCCCCTCAGGCCAGTGAGGGGATTCTCCATTGGGACAGATCACTAGAGCAGATCAGAACTTCAGCCTAGGGTGTGGTCCTGACGGACAGTACGCACCTATAGCACTCCAGAGGTCTCCAAAGCTGTGACCTTGACTCTGCTTGTCTTGCAGAGGCATTCCAGCAAGAAAAGTGGAGCCAGGAGCTTGCTGCATGGCGAGCTGTCGCTGGGGAGCATGATCGGCTGATGCAGGGCTGGAGGAAGGCTTGGGTACGTACCTGGCCACCAGGGAGACTTTGCAAGGCATCCTATTTTGCCAGTGGCTCCTGTGGCTTCCTCTCAGTTCTTAGAGAAGTTCTGCTTCTCGATTGCTCTGGGGAAACTCTGGGCTGTCACTGAGGCTAACAGAAGCAAGATGGTAGAGGAGACCAAAATAGGATTTGTAGGTCATGCACAAGTCAGCAGCTATCTGCTGTCCAGGGCTATCCTAGTTTCTGGGCAGGACTCTTGGAGCACACTGCTTTCACAAAAGCAGAATAGCTGCTGACGCATGACATGGAGAGGGGTGCCCTGGCGCAGCCCTAGTGGGGTTGTTACTACCCACGAGCCTGAGAAGAGAGGGCATCCACAGGCAGGATGCCCTCAGATAGGCTCAAGTTCCTGTGCTGCGCTCTACACAAATGGGGAGCTCTGTCCTCAAGAGGCCCGAGTGTGTGGTTAGAGGAGTGCCAGCTGTCAACAGTGTTGTCAAGTCTTCTCTCATCAGAGCCTATGCAGGTCTCCCCTCCAAGGTCCTCTGTGACACTAGGAGATGCTGCTCTACTGATGTCATGGTGCCACAGGACAACAGTCCCTTTCTGAAGGCAGGATGCTTGGCTCACCTGTCTGGAGCAGGAGCAGGAACTTGAGCACACAGGCCTCTGAGTCCTTGGGGAAACCACCTGAGTACTTATCCTTAAACTCTGGGTGCGTAGGCTCTGCCCCAGGACAAGAAGGATCTATTCTGTTAGGCCACAAAGTCAACATTTTTTATTTTATTTTATTTTATTTTATTTTATTTTATTTTATTTTTTTAGGAGAGCTGCAGCAAGGACAACTTCTAGCTACCGGAGGCAGTCCTCAACAGAACCCAGCTGACCTTGTTGACATCAGCTGCAGACACACCTGATGAAGGCACCAGCACCTACCGCACCAAGCTGTTTTGGTCTTGGTTGGCTCCACACACACTCACTGGCCACTGCCTGAGGGGCCCCTCCTAGAGGCTGGGAATTTCTAGGTCAGAACTCCCATGGGCATGAGACAGACCAGGACTCTTTTACATTAGCTGTTTACATAACAGTAGGGTCAGCTGCCGGAACAAACAGGTAGCTGACCTGTTTGAAACTCCACATCCAAGCAGCTGATGGAGCAGCGTGTGACAGCTAACCTGATGGTGGCCACCCCTGCATTATCCCTAGGACTTCAATGCACACTCATGCCCCTCCCCCAGGGTCAGCACAGCTAATCTCTGCTCTGGTTTTGTGGCTCTAAGTCAAATCTGTTGATGTGGCCACCTAGTAAACAGGTCATTGATTTTGTTCCAGGATCCGCCCTGGGACAGGAGAGGTGAGACTTCATGTGAGAATATTTTGCCTTAAACCTTGAGTGAGGATGAGGAAGTTGCTCTTTGCTAATCTCAGAACACAAGGCTGTTTTCCAAAGCACAGTGGTTCCCACCCACGTTTACCCTGTCAGCGCTCCGCTTCTGAGGTAGAAAAGCCAAACAGGTCAATTATGCAAACCTTCTGGTGCCGTATTAAACTGTTTTGCCAGTGCTGAGTAAGCGTGTCTTGTAGGTGCTTCCAAGTCTCCATATTACAGTCTTTGAAGCTTGTGGGTGTGTGGGACCTGGGTAGGACCCAAGAGATGCTCAGCCTTTAATCTTGGTAGACATGTCTCTTCTTGTCAATTATAAAACCTAAAACTCTCTTCCAAACAAAGCCATGCCTCTCTATGATCCCTGGAGACTCTGGCTTGCTCAGCCCACTCAATGTCCCTTCTTTCTGGGACAAATGAGTAAGGTAACCATCCAGGTGTGAGGTTAGCTGGTCCCTCCGCAGCCCAGCAGCCCAGTGTGAAAAGGGACCCTGAGGCAGAGACACTCTGGAGGTCATGTGTACTGTCCCCTCCTCTAGGTGTACTGCCTCTGCCACCTACTCACCTATCTGGCCAGTGCACAGTAACCACACCTGCAGCAGCCCCCTCATACCTTTGCAAAGGAATTTTTTATAAACTATTTTCACTGGTTCTATTTGAGGGTGTGGCTTTAGCCATGAAAAACTGCCCAGTCCCTCTCCTTATTGTTGCTTCCTGCATCTTCCCTGAAGTCTGAACTGGTCAGGACCTGTCTATGCCCCAAAGCAGCCACACACTTGAGGTTGCAGAGAGCATGATTATTAAGGCTCCTTGCTCAGCTGGGTGGGGTGGGGCAGGCCTTTAATTCCAGCACTTGGGAGGCAGAGACAGGCAGATCTTTCTTCTAGGCTAGCCTGGTCTATCTACAGAGCAGCCAGGGCTATACAAGAAAAACCCTGCTTCAAAAAACCACACCTTTAATTCCAGCACTCAGGAGGCAGAGGCAGGCAGATCTCTGTGAGTTCGAGGACAGCCTGGTCTACAAGAGCTAGCTCCAGGACAAGCTCCAAAGCTATAGAGAAACCCTGTCTCGAAAAACAAAAACAAAAACAACAAAAAAAATCCCTGTTTGGTGCACCAAGAGTGGGCGCCACACTACTTGGTGTTAGTGCCTGTGACCCTCGTTCCCCGCACACCCTGGCACAGTGGAGGCCAGGGGAGACTAGCTGACTTCATCTAAAGCACTGGCTTCAGCAGGAATCCCCCTACTGCTAGCAAAGTGATGACACAACCATGGCACCACAGGAGGGACCTAGTGAAGGACGTCTAGAAACAGAATGAGGAGTCAGAAACCTACTCATGGGCGCCTGCATGGGCCAGGAGCCTAGACTAGCAGACACCACGGACAAGGCAATCTCAGGGCAGAAGGCCCTCTCAATCAGGAGACATTGCAGATCAATTTTTTGTCTTACCAATTTCAGAATTCTACTGCTGAGTGTAGCTGACATGGTACTTTAAAAAATCTTCATAAACTAATTTCATAGCTTTCCCCCTCAAATAATCTATTTCCAGACTTCCTCCAATCCACTCGCTACCCTCTGACAGGGATGGGAGAAGACAGAGTACCCTGTCCTGCTGACATGGACACCAAACTCATTACAGTGACAATACGGGACCAAACCGACCACAAACTCCTGACAGCAGGCGGTGCTTGCCGCAGCAAGCTCAGGCCACACGGCCAGCCCTGCATTAAGCGTGCCGTTTCTCACTCAGTCTACTTTCACTTCTCAGAGACAATGCTGAGCACAACCGAATTCAGCTAACAGAATTCCCAAAGCCAGGCCATGTTTACTTGGCAGGCAGAGAGTAAAACTCTTTCCTGACACAGGGCAGACTTGGCAAAAGAGATGCAAGCGCAGGTCGAGGATTCAGAGGTCCCTGGTTCTGTGGCTGCGCATGGTGGCTGTATTAGCAGTGTGAAAGAGGAACAAGTCAGTAAGGAATCCCAGTGGGAATAACCAGTAAGGCTGACACCACCAGAGTCTGAGATGAAATTAAATAATCACTCTTTATTCAAAATAAATAGCCCTCTCACTTGCAGAGAAAATATGCAAGCAAGCTCTGTCCTTTAAGACAGAAACCACATTCATCGTACGGTCATTAAAAAGATCTGTAGAATCCACACCAAAATCTACAAATTTGATATATACTGCTTCTTTGGAAAATAAAAACTAAGAGGATTAATTTATGTCAAAAAGTCATGTTAGAAACTAATTTTCTTCTGAGGCTCATTTTAGCAAATCCTTGGCAGCACAAAGTGGCAGGGCTCCAACCCCTGAGAAGGGGCCCTCCATAGTCCCCACAGGAGCACAGCCCCTGTTCCGCCTCCCCATCACTGGTTCAGTGGCTCTGTAATGGAGTGTTTCCTAGGCAGCCACAGTACCCAGGACCACGGTCTCCAGCATTTTCCAGGTCCAGTGTGCAGAGGGAACCAAAGCTGAATCACTGGCTCTTAGGCAAGGCTCTCACGAGTGTATCTGTGTCCACCTGCTGGACTCTAAGAGCTACACCAGCTGCTTCCTTTGCCCTTAGGCCAGTGAATTTCCAACTCTCCAGTCACATAAACTACATCGGGTCAGTAAAGAATCGAGAAGGAAGTCTTTCTCCTGCCTCCCCCATCCTTACCCAATACAGACACACAGGCAAGAACTCTTCTTATAAATTCAAGTTCATCATCTGAGAGGTTGAGGCCTCCAGGGAGTCTTCCAGCTCCAGGGCACGCTGACTGTACGCTTCCAGATGCTTTCTCCAAATCTCAACTGCAACAGGAAAACAGCCCAAGTGACAGACACTGACAGGTCACAAAACTCCACAGCGGCATGATGAGATGTTGCTAGCTGTGCATGGTCAGCTCTACTCACTCTTCCACACTTGCTAGGCTGGATCTCCCTTAGTGAGCAGCATCAATCACAGCCCCCAAAAGCATCAGTCAACAGTGACCCTGGCAACTTGCCCTCCCAAGTTGGTCTTAGGTATAACTGCCCTTAAGCCACCTCTATTTAGGTGGTATTTAGCTCAAATGTTAAGATCATCAAATATAAGACCTTGCAGCTTCTAACGTCTGAAGACTAAGATCTCAGAAGCAATGAGCAAGAGATGGATTCAGGACTGCTTGGACCTACCACCGTCCACTGTGGCAGTTAGTCTTAAGGATTTGGTGCCAAGCTGTTCTCAAACCTCCTGAGGTTCTGACTAACACTGAATGCAGAGGTCCCCTCCCCACAGCACTTACTATAGTATGGTTCTTTTCCAGTGGAGGCGAGGGCGCCTTCATCAGTGGACTGGATGGGGTCCTGTATGGGTGGGTTAGGAGGAGTCTGAGGCCCAGGCTGTCCTGCCAGTTCCTGCCGCACCGTCTCCAACATGGTCTTGTATGCTTGCCGGGCAGCCATGGTCAGCTCAACCATCTTGTGGAACTGGTCCTGAGCACAAGAGAGCACATTGCAGGACAGCAAGGTAGGGGTAACAAGGGTTGTGGAGTCTCTGCCATGGAGTGCTGCCAGGAGATGAGGAGACTAGCCAAATTTTTTGTTTTGTTTTGTTTTTGTTTTTGAGACAGGGTTTTTTTGTGTAGTTTTGGTGCCTGTCCTGGAACTCACTTTGTAGACCAGGCTGGCCTCGAACTCACAGAAATCCACCTGCCTCTGCCTCCTGAGTGCTGGGAGTAAAGGCATGCACCACCACTGGCCAAATTTTTAGGCACATGGTACCTCTCGGTTGGTAATAAACCTAGAGTTAAATTCAGGACCTTCACTCAGTGCTATTATGGAGACAAAGGCTACTGCTTTCTGAGAAGATTCTGTTTTGGGATAAATTCTCTGTAGGGTCAACACAACAGAGGCTATGGTCTGCCTGTTGGTAGGCTTACATTATAGGTCACGACCCCAACTTCTTCCCATGGACAAGGAGCCAGAAGGCTGGGGCTCAACTCACTTGGGCCCCATCGTAGCTGAAGATCCCCACGATGCTGACAGGAACTGCTTTGTTCAGACTACGTCCTAGAGCCTTGCGGTTAAGTGCAAACACGAAGGGGATGTTTTGCTCACAGGCGCAATCGATGATAGTGTGCAGCGTGTCGTCCAGGCCACCTGGTCAAATAAGCACAGGTCCACAGGACATGGGGTTGACGCTGACTCTGTAGATAACAAGGTACCCCACCTATTATCACAATAAGGTAGGCCGCCAGCCCATGCCAACGCCACCCGGAGAGAGCGAGTCCCAACTACAAGGAAGAATCAGTTCTCAGACAGACACCTCCAAAATGTAAGCTGCACAATTCCCATCGTGCTCAGGGAAACTAAGAATCAGCTAACAGTACTCTGACAGGTCACTGACCAACTGCCCCACACGTCCCACTCGCAGGCTGAAAACCAGAGGCGCAGAGGGGCTGGGGGCCTAGCACACTGTGTAGGCCCAGGTGTCTGGTGTGCATGGGCTCCTGGCTCCTTGCTACCTTGGGCCTGCTTCTGATGAGGTACCATCAAGGCCAACACAGGGAGATGAAGGAGCACTTTACACAGGTGACACACCTTGTCACTGGGCGCCCAACAGCACCAAGGATAGCATACGCCGCTATGTTCCAACAGTTCACAAGAAGAAATGAAGAAATGACCTATTTACCTCAGAAATAGAAGACCACAGGGGTAGACTCACAAAGCCCAAGAACAATTTTCAGAACATACTAACAGAGTGGAACACCTTGACCCCTGCCCTTCCCATGCGTATCTAAAGTGGCTGTCAACCCCACTTGAACCCGACCTCTGTTCCTGGTACCTGATGATCTGAAGAGATCAAATGTTCACTCTACATTAGCCCTGAATTTTAAAAAATCATGGCTTCCTACAACTGGGATATGAGAAATTTTGAAAATAGTATGGGGAAGGGAAGGGATGCGGGAGACACACTGCATGTCCTGCATTCTGCAGCTCTACCCTAACAGCTGCAAGTGTGGTCCTGGGCCTGCAGGCTCCCCACATGCCTGTTCTCACACTGCCATTGCTCTCCAGCCTTTACCGCAGGAAACTAGAGAAGCACAGAGACACCCGGCTCTCACTACAGCCCTCTGCGAAGGCAGGGCCAGGCATGCAGGACCCCCATGCCAGACCCCTGACAGCAGTGTAAGAAAGGGTTGAGAGGGAGAGCAGGAGGCAGAAAGAGCTTTCCAGGGGTGTATGATCAGTATCTACTGGGAAGCGGACGTGTTAGGAAGCTAAAAACACACCAGGTAGTGGTACCCAAACCACTTACTTGGAGCTGTGGAAGGAAATACTCCAAGGTTTGCCTAAGGGTCAACTGAGGTTGCTAGGGCAGGAAGCCCAGGCTTGCCTTTTCCATTAGCAGGCTTTGTGGGACCACTTCAGTTTGCTGTGTATAGATGTACACTGCAGACAAGAGCAGAAAACAGTCCGCTCCTTCTCTCCCATGATCTAGCGCTACCAGACACACTGCCAGACAGACAAGTCACAAAGCCCTGCCATGTTCTGGCTGGTGGTAATGGTGGGGGCAGTGCTGAGTCAGCACAGAAGGGAGCTACTGGGATGCACATGTAGGTGTCTAGTTGTTGCTGCTCCAAGGCCTGGGGTATAAAATGGTGACCTGAAACCATGGCTCAGGACTTGGCACCAGATCTGCACCTGTTACTTCAGTGTGACTCTGGCTGAGTTAAAGGTTACAAGAGAAAGGAATGGGACAGGGAGACAGTTCATGTGTTCTAAGACGTTCCCTCCACTTCCTATGAGTGAGCAGCGATGCTAAATACAGACAGAACAAATGCAAGCAGGACCAAAGCCCCTCCAAGGTCTCCAGCAACCCCACTGAGCTCTGGAGCAGCAGCTGGCATGGCAGAGGCAAACTCTACCCTGCTGGCTGGCCTCAGAGGAAGGCCCGTGGCCAGGGAGGGCTAGAACCAGTGCTGGACAGGGGCTCAGTTCACAGTACACTGGGACTGACTGCAAGCAAGCTGCCAGTGTGCCCACCGACTATGTGGGACTGTGAGCCCAGAACACTGGGCTTTGGTACAGGAGCCTGTGGGGGTGCTGTCACCTTTGGACTGTGTCTTCTCACAGTTGGGAGAGATGATGATGCACTTCAGCTTCCTGAGCTTCAGGTGCTTCAGGACTTCCCTCAGCCCCAACACGAGCCGGCGTTTGGTCTTGGCCTTGACAGGATCCTTCTGGTACATCCGGTCTTGGAAGCGCACCAGTTCCTTGAGCAGCCCCGTGACACAAGCATCTACTTCTTTACTAAGCATCTGGCTGCAGTAGCTGAAAGGAGCCGAGGCACAGGAGATGCAGACAGCATCAGACAAGCCATGGAGACAGCAGTACTCACCAGGAACATGCAACTCCTGATAAGCCTGCGACACAAAGGCTGGATGCAGCCCTCTACTACAGGGAGAGATGCTATGGAGGACCAGCCCTGCATGCCTTATGCAGGCCCCATCTGGCTTCTCTTCTGTGTCACCCTGCTCCGAACACTCATCTAGAGAGATGAGGAACCCCGTGAAAGAGGAGGTATGAGCAATGCTGAGTGCATCATACCCTAGGGAATTAAACTGAAGCCAGGCGTGGTGGCCATACTTGCAACCCTAGTATTCAGAGGCTGCAGAAGCAAGAATGTGAGTTCAAGGTCAAGACTAGCCTGGGCCACACAGTAAGTCCATTTCTCTCTCTCTCTCACACACACACACACACACACACACACACACACACACACACACACACACACAGTAAGTACATAAGGAAGAAAGAAAGGAAAAAGAAAAGGAGGGAAATAGAGAGGGAAAGAAACTTCCGTAAAAGTGAAACATGGAAGGCCCAGTTACTGTCACTGCTACCCACTCCAGCTTCAAAAACAGACTAGGGACACTCTCCAACCATTAGCAGAAACATACAGGAAGAGGATGCCTATATCCCACCCTGACTGCAGAACTAGTTCTGTAGTCGATTTCAAGCACAGGATTACAGCATACTGTGGCAGACACTGCAGCTTGTGCTCCTACACCAGCAGGCTGGAGAAGTCAGAGTCAGCCCCAACCCAAGCCCAGCAGCCAATGCTCACTCACTCCCGGAACCTCCGGCTGTGGATCTTGGGGAAGGTGGCACTGCCAGGGGCGGGCTGGCAGACCTCTGGGTCCCTCTGGATCTCCGTGGCAGTTGGCTCTTCTGACTCACCCTCAATCACAGGTGTAGAAGATACTGATTCTTCTGTTTTCTCTGAACCTTCAGAGAGGGAAAAAGAAAAAAAGAGCAATCACTGTGCACCACTTCAGGGCCTTGCACACAGAGAGCAGCCTACAGGGCAGAAGGCTCTTGGTGTCAGTAACACAGCAACAATCCGTCATCCTGCAGAGCCAGCCAGGAAGAACAACCCAGCCTTAGAGGAGGCAGGAAGATGTGTGGACTGCCAGAGCAGCTTTCTGTTCTTTCCTATGCCCCTTCCCAAGTCTGTCCACTCACTCATTTTCACTGTGTTAAAATACAGAAAAGTTACCATTAAGTGTACAGTTCAGTGGTAAAATCTACTTTTTATGTTTGGAAACTAAAGAATAACATATTAGGAAATTTTATAAAGCAGGGGTAGCTGCCAAGCACTCAGGAGGCAGAGACAGGCGATCTCTGTGTGTTCAGGGCCTACTGGTCTACACATTAAATTCCAGGCTAGCGAGGGTTACATAGTGAGACCATGCTTCAACAAAAAGACCCCAGGGCTGGCAGCATGCAAGAGGCCGAGGCAGGAGGACTGCTATGGCCAGGCTCAAGAAAGGCCTACACTATAGTCAGTTTGAGGCTAGTGTGGGACACATGCCAGGAAAGGAGGTGGAGTCAGCATGGCACACACCACAGCTGCACTGTGCCAGGTCATAGCCCTGTGGCTGGCACCATGCTGGGGCAGTATCCCTGCAGGAGGCCTCTAACTAGATGACCTGGAGAGGGTCCCTGTAGTTTTCTCATGCTGTGAAAAGTCCTTTAGCCACACACGTTTGCACTATATACACTCCCTGAACGTACAACTCCGTAGAAAGTCTCTGGAAAATCATACACATGAATTTTTTATGACACCAGGTTTCAAATAGTTGGTAAATATAAATAACCTTGGAGCTCCCAGCATCACACAAGACCAAACCTCAGGAAGAGGCTCCTCTGCCTGTAGAACTAGGTTGTGGAAACCACATCCTCCTGGTTCCATGGTAACGTGCATTTTACCATAAGGCCCACATGAGGCTGGCAGCGTCACAATTTCTGCCACAGATCACCATTCTCATGGGAGCTCCCACCTGAAGGACTATTCGGATACACACACAGAAACTGGTACCTGCTGGGTGAAGCTGCTTGGCAGCTTGGTCACTGGCGCCATTCTCTACCTTCTGTGCATCATCACTGGCCACAGCCAGGCTCACCGCACTTTCCTGGAGTCTCTGCTGCAGTCTCTCTTGCCGTTCTTTTAGAATTATCTTAAATTTAAAAACAAATTTAAAAAAATGATTAAAACACCTAAATACCTATACCTAAAAGATAAGCTCTTCTGCCCAAGAAAGGCCCAAGTTCAGCTTGCTGAATACATCTGGTCATGGCTTTGGAGTGATGACGACTCCTTCATACCACATCTGGCATGGGCAATGCACAGTTCTCTCTGGAGACACAAGGCTCTGATGCCAGTTGTGTGGCACAAGAGCCATCCACCAGACTTTTTTCTTTTCAAGACAGGGTTTCTCTGGGTAGCCCTGGCTTGTCCTGGAACTTGCTCCGTAGACCAGGCTGGCCTAAATTTGCAGTGATTCACCAGCTTCTGTTTCCCAAGTGCTGGGATTAAAGGCGTGCAGCACCACTGCCCAGCCACCACGGACATTTAAATGGACCCAGAGCACACAGTACAGGGTCAGCTGGTGGACAAAAGGCCTGCAGAGAAGTCTCCACAGTCTGGAGAGCACCAGAGGAGAAGCAGAGTGTGAGGAAGGAAATGTGACACCCACACCCACCCCGTCTAGGTTTCTGTACTGCCACAAAGGAGTAATAAGAGATTTTCTTTGCCCGCACTCTACGTCTTGTTACGAGGAGAGGGTGAGGGGTTGTTTGCTAGAGAAAATTGACACAGTTTGGTCTAACATTAATCTATAATGTAAGCCTTAAAAGCCAAAGATGTGGGCTCTGCTTACGGCTCAGTGGTGGAATGCTTGCCTATGTAAGCAGTGCTCTGGGTTCAATCCCCAGAACAACCGAAAAGCAAAAGGGCTGAGTCCTTCATACAGTGCAGACAGAGTCCATCCATCTTCCAGCGCTTTGCTTTCATACCTTCTTCAGCGAGGTGGGCTTCTTGGCCTTAGGGATTTCCCTCTGCTTCCCCTTCTTCATCAGGGGGGCACTGGAATCCAAGGGGTTGTGTGGGGTCTTCACCTGACTGGAGCGGCGGCCCCTCTCACCCGAGGAGGCGTCCTTGGAAAGGACCGGCACTGCTCCAACTGCAATAGAGTGGGGATGCCAGATGGTCCTGCTAGAGTCCCGCCCACACACCCTCTGATATACAGCCTTCTGGCTTCTGTCAAACCACCTTTTACTCCTTCTCACCGGCATGGTTCCAAACAGTATTTACTCTTTACCTGGGATCACGTCGGGAAGGTCTGTCTAAAACTACAAGGATCACACTACTGACTTGGGCTATTTGAGGTAGTTTGCGTTTACTACCGGTGGATCCTGGGAAACTGCTCATCACCACAATCTCAGGTGGCACTGCCTCCTGTACAAGTTGCTTACTGGCATCTTAGTGACACCATTTGTCTAGCTATATTACATGGCTCTTATAAAATTCTAGTCATGCTTCTAGTTGGTTCTTGAGATTCTTGGACATAAACACACTCCAAGTTCTACCACGGGCAGTTGATCTCTGCAATCAATACTTCTGATAACTACTCAACCCTGGAGTTGAACTCTCCCCATCTACCCCACTTTTGGGTGCAGCGCTATTCAACACTCTACTCCCCCCATGAGCCTCCTAACTTGGCTGATCTCACGTTGAGCGTGCCTCTCCTCAACACACCCTTTTCCTGTCTCTCCCTGCTCCTGCCAAGTCCCTTTGCTTCCCCTAGATGAATTTATGATTTCTAAAATACCAAAGAAAAAGGGATGGTAACCAATAAACTGCCATGTGCCTACCATCTTGTTCCAAGAAGTCATGGAATTTGTCCCAGCATGTCCTGGGCACTCCTTTCTGGAGCATCATCTTAAAATAACCGGCATTGCATCCATCCGACCTCACTCACAATTCCTGAGTCACCCACAACTTGTCCAGACAGCCGGCACTATCTTTCTAGGTTGCTTCTCATTCTGCAGCACAGCAGCTTGCATCGACAGAGCCTTATCCTCACGTGGTCTTTGGGGCAGATATGTGGCTAGGTGGCCCCTATTTATGCCTACTTGCTCGCCTGGCACCCAATGGTACAGCTGAATCCAGCGCCTTATCTGGCCTCCTAAGTTGTACAGTTGAAGAAGTTTAACTTACATAAACTTCATAGCAACAAACCAAAGGGGCTGGAGATGGCTCAGCATTTGAGTGCTTGTTCTGTAATCAAGAGGACTGCAGTTTGGATCCTAGCACCCATGTACCAAGTCAGGCATCCTGTGCACACCTGTAATCCCAACTCCAAGGGGATCAGAGAGGAAGAGAGCTGGGGCTCGACAGCTTCCAGCCTAGCTGAGAAGGAAAGGTTCAGGGAGAAACCCTGCCTCAGAAGGAATGGACAGAGTGACAGGGAATACCCACTGTCCCCAGCCTCCCTGCACATGTGTGTACACCTGCACATCCAAGGCCTGTCAGGAAGGCCCCAATGAAATACCTTCATAAGAGTTGCCAGAGACAAAGTGTCTCTTCAGAGCATAGAAGAGTAACTAAGACAGTAGCCTCCTTACCCCCACGGGGTGGGGTGGGGTCCCCCATGCATACAGAATGCAGTGAAGGCCCTGGGAACATAGTCTCATCATATAAAGGGGAAACTGGGCCAGGAAATGGCTCAGCCAGTAGGAGCACCTGCTCTGCAAGCCTGACAAAATGAGTTCTATCCCTGGAACCCATGATAGATTAAGAGGGACGCATCTTTAACTTTAAATTGAAGGTTCTTGATTCTTCTTTTATTTATTTATTTATTTATTTATTTATTTATTTATTTATTTATTTATTTTTTGAGACAGGGTTTCTTTGTGTAACAGCCCTGGCTGTCCTGGAATTTGTGCTATAGATCAGGCTGGCCTCAAACTCACAGAGATCCACCTGCTTCTGCCTCCCCAGTGCTAGGATTAAGGGCGTGCACCACCACTGCCCAGCTGGGTTCTTGATTCTTAAAGATCATATTTAACTGTAACTGGGATCTTTTGAGACACTCTCACCGTGTCGCCCTGGCTAACCTAGCACTCCCTATGTAGAGCACACTAGTCCATTAGAGCTTGTTTCCATCTGTGGCTGAGTAAACTATTCTGTGCCACATTATCTCAGCATCTTTCTGAAGAGATGTCCCAGTGGACTTGGCACACTTGGTAACCAACTGGCCTACTCTCCTTCACCGTCCATGTCCATGGCTATCCCAGCCACCCTCTGCGGTGGTGATAAGAACTTCCATGAGGAAGGAAATACTTACTGAACAGCCTCGGGAAGCAGCTTTGAGCCCTTGCTGAGGCGCAAAGGTGCCTACCTGAGAACACCACGGGTCTGGAGGATGGCTTGGCATGCGGGGCATGCTGCTGCTTCTCCAGCGCTGCCAGCATGCCCCCCAGGTCCAGCTGCACTGGAATCTGGCTCTTCTTTCCACCAGTTTTGAAATCATTCTACAAAGCACAAATTTACAAGTTTACTCCTAATACTGAATTTTGCACACCATGATTTACACTTTGCAAAAATAAAAAGATAAAACAAAGAGATTAAAAGATTGTAAAATTCACATTACCTGCTATCATTAATAGCATATACTGAAAGCTTATGTGAAATCTTTGGCTACAGGAGTCTGTGAAGATGGGAATGGAGGCATATCCCTGTAACCCCAGCCCTCGAGAGGCTGAGGCAGAAGGACTGCTGTAAGTTCAAGGCCAGCCTGAGTTCTCGTGTGACACCTTGTCTCAAAAAGACAAGAGTCAAAAAGACTCAAATAAAAACTCTTAAAAGTTTTTGTCTGAGGCTACCTGGTTGGAACTATGACTTCCACAGCTCAGTACTGACTGGATAGGGTAAAAGAAGGAATGACCCCCTTTGGCTCAGTATGGACTGGGCTGGACAGAAGAGTGTTCCCTTTTCAGTTTCTAGGCAGTGTGTTCCCCCGTCTAACAGCAACTGTAGTCACCAAATCTTATTACAAAAAGGGCAGTCTGCTTCAGCTTCATAGTGGTCCCGTTGTTTTCCTTGGAGATCCATCAGAAGGCAGGCCTCTGTGAGGACATTCAGCGAGCAGGTTCTCCTAACAGTTCCCGTAGCAGGACAGTTACATTGGAAGGAAGCGACAGCGTCTGCAATCTAACACTCACCTGCGCCTGCTGTTTGCTCTGAAGTTTCGGAGACTCTACTCTGTGTCTTCTCTCAGACGCAGCTGACAGGTTGGGGAATTCCTCGGCATCCTGGGGAAAGCACACCATCAGCTTCCTACACGGGGGTGAGCAGCTGCACACACGCTCTCCCTGACTCCCAACAGTTCCCAAAGGTGATTACACACATCTCCACGTCGCTACCATGGAAGTTTCAACTTTATCTTACTCTTAGAACACAGCTCTAACACTCTTGCCCAGGTCCAGAGGGATTGCTGCCCAGGACCTAGGTACTGCAGGAGTCCCCAGAACTGACCATACTGCCTTAACATGAGTCTATCAAAACACCTGTTCTTTAAAAGACTCATGTTTTTCAGCAGAAAAACTCACAAATCCAAAATCAGCAGATTTAAATATTTTGAGGCTTATGCCAAACAAGGCAATAAGCTTTCTAAGAACAATTAAAAATCATATTTTGTTGCAATTCTGTCAGCATTTTGGTTGCTCTGGGATAAAGTCATGTGGGAATTAAAAGGAAGAAGCATGCCCAGTTGACTGGCCTAAACACAACTCTCTGCCCTATACCTAACTACTATTCTGGAATGTTCCAAGACTTCTGTGAATGACCTTTCCAGTTCGGTGGGAATGTCCTGGGCAGCAGCCCTGGGAGATCCTGTGCCTACACAAACAGCAAGGACCCAAGTCTGGTAGCGGAATGTGAAAAAGACAAACAGGCCAGAGTGAAATGCCGTGAGAACTGAGCTGGCTCTTTAGTGTGTGCAAACATGAATACAGGGACCCTGGGACAACAATTAATAGTCCTGTAAGCAATTTCATGGGATTCTCCTGACCGGGGTCTACACTTCCCTTCAATAGTGAGGCACTTCACAAGATAGATACATGACAGAAAAGGAAGCCTATAAAAGCTGGCTCTGCAAGGGAAGTAACCCAGCGACGAGAATGGAGGGGACATGAGCAGCACAGGACAGCAGCTACTAAGCTCCAGCCAGGTCTCAGCCCTGTGAGGAGACAGCCTGGAATAGGCAGAAAAGGTGGCAGACAGCGAACACTACTCTCTTCTCTTTCTGTTGACAGCTTCTCAAGTAACCCTGGCTATCCTCTCTCCTCGAACTCTGTGTAACTGAGGATGACTTTCAACCCTGATCCTCCTGTCTCTGCCTTCCAGTTGCTGGAATCGTGGGCATACACTACTATCCTGGAAGACTGTTAAATTCTTTCGAAGCAGGAAAAGAACTGCTAACAGAGGCAGCAGAGATCTTCGATCCAGAAGCCAGTGTGAGCCCGTGTCTGAGAAAACCACACCCGCACCACACCAAGCTTGGAGCAAACACATACTTCAATCCGTGGGGGCTCCTGAACTGCCAGGACTTCATAGTTTGATTTAGACTTGTCTTTCTTTTTCTTATTCTTTCTTGAGGTTTCATTTTGTTCGAGTTCCCCTCCTTGTGATGCTTTGGCCTAGAAAAAAATACAAAGAAAAAACTGTGGAATATAAGGGTATTTAATAGAATCTTTGACCTGTTCCAGAACAAAATTAAAACACAGTGTACAGCTTTTCTGGAGACTTGCAGCCCTGGACATGACAGACTGCTCACCCTGAAGTCAGGCTGTTAGAGAGCTGCTCACATTTAGGTGTGTCATTCCCGCCAGCAAGGCAGGTTTCTGTCCTCTGCATGGGTGTCAGATTCCTACGAGTCTGGCCCCATGCCTGTTAGGCTGACCCCCACTTCCACAGGACCAAGAACCCACTGCTCCCGCCTGAGGCTGCTGTGCCCTGGCTTTGGGGGGGGGGTCTTATACTTCCTGCCCATGCTTAGATTGGTCATTGTGTCTGACCCAGCTCATTTCTTTCTCCATCTGTCTGGTGACTTGCTGGGTTTTCTCTTGAGAGCACTAACCCTTCTGCTGAGTTCTGTATCTGCAAACTTTCAGCCTTTTCCATGAGACTGAACTCATCAGCACAGCGATGTTTTTAGAACTCCTCTAGCCCAGGAGCATTCACCCATCAGGAGAAAAGGCTCAGCAGAAAGAATGAGCACTCTTACCAACCCAGCCTGTTATGTTTAAAAGACCACTTTTAAGGGATTGTAAAAATGCCAATTATGTTTTGTTTTTAAATTAAATACAAGTTTGGGATGTAGCTTCATGGGAGTACATATGCTAAGCGCTGGGATTGATTTCCAGTTCCCAAAGAAAGGAGGATACAAATATAAAATGAAACTCAGGAAAACAGAATCCCCTCTTAACATGTTTATGTTTTGATGCCTGCAGCGGGATCTAAAATAACCTACTAGTGTGGGCTTCCCTGGGGGGCAGAAATTAAGAACCACAGACCAGGGCCTGGACACAGGGTTCAGTCCCAGAACCAAACTGAAAAGTCACATGTACTTTTAAAAAATTCAAAGAGGTATGGAAGAGAACAATGTTCAGATGACTAAACTCTTGTAGGAACCATTGGCATTTACACAGAAGAACTCATAACAAAGAAGGCTCCAGAGGAAAAAAGTTTATCATCCAAATCACTATTGTTCCACTCCTTAAAATACAAAGTCCTTCCGTGTTCCCCAACCCCTAGACAGGGACTGTCTCCACACTCTGTGGCCCACCCTGACCTGAAACTAGGTATATACTCCACTGACTTCAAACCTGTGACAATCCTCCTGCCTCTGCCTCCCAAGTGTTGAGATTATAAGTGTTAGCTGTCATGTTTTGTCAAACAAGATCTTAACTCTCTCTCTCTTTTTTTTAAAGATTTATTTATTTTCTGTTTATGAGAGCTCTACTTGCACATATGCCTGCAAGCCAGAAGAGGGCATTAGGCCTAACTAAAGATGGCTGTGAGCCACCATGCTGCTGGGAATTAACTCAGGATCTTTGGAAGAGCAGCTGGTGCTCTTAACAGCAGAATTTTTTTGTTTGGTTTCTTTTTAATTTTAGACTTTTGAGGCAGGGTCTCACTATGTAACTCTTGGCTATCCTGGAACTTACTTTGTAGACCAGGCTGGTCTCAAACTCACAGAGATCCGATTACCTTTGTCCTAAGTGTTGGGATTAAAGGCTTGCACAATGAAGCAAAAACCAATTATTTAAAAAAATTCTGAAACAGATTCATTACTATTTCCTCACTGAGTGCACCATGACCGGTTACCTAATCTCTCCCGCCACCATGCCCTTCCTGCCATGATACCCTCAAACTCTGAGCCAAGCAGACTCTTCTTCCAAAACAAAAACCTCAATAAAAACCTGTTAACCGATAAGGCCCAGATCCCTCACTATGTATTAGAAAACTGGCTTGGATGGCAATCTGGAAGCTACAACCAATAACTAGACAGAAGGCTGCTGTGCACCTGTACTCGGTCACTGGAGAAGGAAAAAAAAGGAGGGGGGCAAAGGGCTCACACTTGCAAACCCAGCTCTTGGAGAGCCAGATCTATGCCAGCCTGGGCTACCATGTGGGACCCCACTTCAAAACAAAAGTCTCTTTAAAAAGAAATGCATGAGTTTAAGTGGGGGGAGGGGGAACATATTCTATCTATTCTGAAATCTTATAATAGGTAAAGTGAAATGCAAAATGAAAAAATTCTTTAAATGCAAATGAAAAAAGCTAAAGGAAAAAGCTGCATCAACACACACACACACACACACACACACACACACACACACACACACAGCATGAACTTATGGCAGCGTCTTTTCTTTATAGAATTCGAGAGCTGTAAACATGGCTGTGGTAGAGTGCTAGCATGTTTAAGGTACACAGTCTCTCCCTCTCTCTCAACAAATAAAAATATAAACACTCCACATGGTTGCAGTCGTTTTTTATTAAATTCTATTAATTTTACATACCAACCACAGTTTCCCTCCTCCTTCCTCCTGACCCCTCTCCCCAGCTCCTTCCTACCCTCCCCTCATCCAGTCCTCAGAAAGAGTAAGGCCTCCCATGAGAGTCAACACAGCATGGCTTATCAAGGTGAGGCAGGACCAAGCTCATCCCCCTGCATCAAGGCTGAGCAAGGTATCCCCCCACTTCTCTAGGAAATAGGTTCCAAAAAGTCAACTCATGCACCAGGGACAGATCCTGGTCCCACAGCTAAGGGCCCCACAAACAGATCAAGTTATACAACTGTCACTCAAATGCAGAGGGCCCAGGTCGGTCTCATGTGGTTGCAGTGTTTTAAGACTCCTCCTCTCTTATTTCCTGACAAATATCCCATTCTCTTGTCAAGGCTCAAGTACAAGAAGCTCATGCTGGCCAGTATGGGATGGACTGCAGCACTCTCAGTGAGGAATCGGGAGGGAAGGTACCTAGCTGGGGCCACAGCAGACCCACAGACTCTGCCGTGAGACACGCCTCATTGTCCCTTTTTCCTACGGTGTACTAAATAAACTCTACCACCCAACCATGCTTCAGTGCACAGGTCAGTGGCACTACATCCATGTACACATTACTGTAAGCAGGCAACTCCAGAGCTTTCTCCAAGTCTGTCACCAATAAGCACTAACTGCCCACTCCTTTCCCAGCCTATGACTCTTAACCATCTTAATTGGTTTTTTTGGAGACAAGGATTTGCTATATAGCCTAGATTGCCCTTGAATTTACAATTCTCCGGCCTCAGCCTCCCAAGTGCCACCACCACAGCCCCACCCTGTCTCTAGTGATGCGTACCTCTGCGGTAGGATGAACACACTTCTCCCTGCTGTAGGAAGGATCTGATAAAGCCTCAGATGTCACACTGACATGCTTAGCATCCGCTGATGAAGCAGTCTTCTTCAGGCTTATTAAGGAAGCAATGTTTCCAGTTGCTGCTGCTGATCCTGAAGACACTGTCTGCCGAACAATATAACCCATTGGTGTCCAAGATAACTCTGCTTAAAGATAACTGCAATTACTAAACATTTCAACGGTAAACAGGAGTTTCTTGATTATTCAAAAATGCACTGTGTGATAATCAATTATCCACAACATAACAAAAAGGATAGAGTCTAGAATACCATCCTGCGAGACTGCAGTATTTACCAACTAGCTGTCCAGAATACCCTAGAACCATAGCACTTGCTGACTGTCCAGAACACTACCTTAGAACTATAGTACCCACTGACTGTCCAGAACACCCTAGGACTACAATATCCACTGACTGTCTAGAACACCCTAGGACTACAGTATCCACCGACTGTCCAGAACACCCTAGAACTACAGTATCCACTGACTGACTAGAACACTATCTGAGAACTATGGTATCCACTCTACTGGTTTTTCTTCTAGAAGAGTGCATGCATGCTTAGTCTCTTCCCCTTTAACTTATAAATTAATTATTTGCCTAGATTTATTAATTTGGAGACTACAGATTGGTAGGCAAATAAGTTTTGGTTAAATAACAACTCACAAAATACTCGTGTGGCAAACACAGAATTAGAGAGTGCAGATCCACTTTGGGCCTACTAATCTTGCTCTGTGCCTGTAAGAGCAAGTCAAGGATCTGTAGACCTGTGCTGTCACAGGGACTGGCAACTAACTGCATTACAAATGTGAGCACACCAAAGCTACCCCTCAGCTGCCCATGAAGCTCTACATAGACACCAAACAAAAGACATCCCTCACCAAGGGATGACAAATGCCTGTCAGTCACATGACCCACACTACAGAGCAACTGAGACAGCCTTGGCAGTGAAGAACTGTCCTGGGATGTACCATACTGAACCCAAGAACACAAGAGCCCATGTACTGAGGAATGGTTTGGACTTTTTTTCTAGGACAAGTTTCTTTCTTTCTTTCTTTCTTTCTTTCTTTCTTTCTTTCTTTCTTTCTTTCTTTCTTTCTTTTTTAACATTATTTATTATGTATACAGTATTCTGTTTTCATGCCAGAAGAGGGAACCTAATCAAATTACAGATGGTTGTGAGCCACCATGTGATTGCTGGGAACTGAATTCAGGACCTCTGGAAGAGCAGCCAGTGCTCAAAACCTCTGAGCCATCTCTTCAGCCCCTAGGGCAAGTTTCTATAACCATCTCAGAAGTATGATTTCCTCGATGCTTTCTAAACACCTGGCTTCCTGGACAGGCTGCTGAAAGCACACCAAGTTACAATCAACTTCCTGGCAGGAGAAATGCCCAGGAGCCTCCCTCATTCCTCACTCTAAGGAATGTACTCTGTGGTGCGCTGAAGGCAGAAGAGCCAAACACCAAACCAGACCACGATCTACATGATAAGAAAGTACAAAACAAGGCTACTCTAGACACAGTCTTTTAATTATAGGAAAGGTTATTTTTTTATAAAAACAAACTGTCTAGGGGCTGGAGAGATGGCTCAGTGGTTAAGAGCACTGTCTGCTCTTCCAGAGATCCTGAGTTCAATTCCCAGCAACCACATGGTGGCTCCAAACCATCTGTAAAGAGATCTGGTGCCCTCCTCTGGCATGTGGAGGCAGAAAGTTGTATACATAATAAATAAATCTTAAAAAAAAAAAAAAACCAAACTGTCTATTACTTTTAAGTGGAGAGTCTGTTGTTTCATGGAACAGAGTCTTACTGTGAAGACTAAGTTATCCCAGAACTATTGAAGACCAGGGTTGCCTTTGAATTTGTGGAATCGTGTCTTGCTGGAGTCTCCCAAAAGCTGGGGTTACAGGCCTGGCCATAAAGTAGTATTTGTTTTAAAATCTGAATAATGCCAATATTAACAGTTATCGCTTAAATATATTGATGCCCTGGGACTCTGACATTTTAAAGGTATACTATATCCTACAGTACTGAAAGTCCTCATTCTTGGGTTCATAAAATTCCCATTTACCAAGACTTCTGTTCATTTAGAGTATGGCCTCTCATTTTACACTGATTGTCATGAATATGGGCGCCAATATTCTCAACTATCACTGATGCTAGTTTTCAAAAACTCCTTAGCTGTCTTAGAGCTTCAAAACTAACAACATTTAATGACAGTGGCATTAAATGTGCTTATAAAATAGCCATTGTGTGGTCCCTCTTACCTCGTGTACATGGGGAACTGGAGGCAGCATTGTCAGCTACAGCTCCATCTGTGGGATTGGTCTTCACCATCTCACCCTACAAAAAGCCCAGCCAGTATTAGGTGAGTCATTCACAGCAATACAGAATTGCACACCTTGTAGAATGGCCAGGTTACACAACAGTGACACTCTGGGGTGGGGATGCAGGCTGCTCACTCACTGCTGGGGAGGCTCCCCATGAGGCCACTGGGGAAAGAAGGCAATGGCCCACATCTGAGCTGACAACACAGACCAGTGTATATTATCAAGGGAAAGCAGCTACAGAATGTGTGATCCCAACTCCTCAATGTTCCAGAAAAGACAGATGATCAGAGGCTGCAGGGCTTGGGAGAGACTAACAGGTGGAACATCATCTTCAGGGCAGAGAATACTCTTCCTGAAACAATGATGGACACATGTCATTCCAGGTCTGTCCACCTGCAGTGACCCAGATGTCAGCTGGGAGGGCCAGGTTAGTGGCATGCCCATGAAGCTGCATAACTGTAACACACAAGGGTGGGCTGACATGGAAGCTGGGGATGAATGGGGCAGGCAGCATATGAAAAAGTCTGTCCCTACCTCTCTATTTGCTGTGACCCTAAACCTGCTCTAAATAGTCTCATTAAAAATACACAGCCTGATCTACTTCCAGTATAGCCAGGGTTACACAGAGAAATCCTATCTTGATTAATAAACAAAAAATTCCAAATATCTAAGTAAATAACAGGGAACGTTAACTACTTTTTTCCAGCAAACTTTCCCAAGTCTACAGCTTAGGTAATACCTTCAACTTCTCTGCCTACAATGTAAACATTGTATATTGTTTTCATATAGGTCCCAATAACTACATCATAGTACTTTAAATAACATGCAACTTTTATATACCATCAAGAATGAGTAGGAGTTACACGTGGTGGTGTATGCCCACATGCACTTACAAACACAAACAAATGTAAAAACCAAATAAACAAATTATGCATCAGCATACCCCATAAACAGCTTTTCAGGACAGTATCCCAATATTTCTCTAATTCTTAAAATTCAATGGTACAGCTGGGTGTGGTGGCAAAGGGCTTTAATCCCAGCACTTGGGAGGCAGAGACAGGTGGATCATTCTAGAACAGTCAGAGCTAGATAATAGACTTTCTCTCAAAAAATAAACAACAATACCTGTTCCCCCAAAAACTCAATGGTCCTAAAATGAATGTTCACATATCAAATATAAAAAAGTCCATCAAATCAAAATAAAACATCCACAAAGCCAAAAAAGCCTGTGCCCTCTCAGGAAGCAGGCTGCCTCCTTTACTGATTTAGGGCATGTGATGATGTTTGGTGCAGGATGCAAGGACATCACAATGCACCCCAGAGTAACTGCAACCCCTGAGCTGGCGGTCCTGTTTTAGGAGACTGTGGAACCTTCAGGACACAGAAACTGAAGGCTGGAAGTAGGGTCACCTTTTCTGAAGGTTAAAACCTGCTCTGGTTCAGATGCCCAGGTTCCTGTCCATATAATGAGAACAAGTCACCTCTTCACATGCCCACCACTTTCTCATTATGATGCCTTGTACTCTCTGAAGCCATGAACCAAACTCATCTTCCGTCACTTTCTATGTTGGGTATCTTGGTCATAGCAAGTAAAAGTAACTAACAAAATAATCCACCACTTTTCAGTTCCTAGAATTATGAGTCAGTCTTTGGAAAACAAAATGGTTTAATTTGGTGGACTAAAACTTTGAAGTTGCAGTAACCACTGCTGCACTTACTGTTATTAATGAGACTGAGTGAGAGGTAAAAAGCCTAGCCACTTCAGAAGCTAAGTTTTAAACTTAAGTATTTCAGTTTTTAATTTCCATATTTTTACTTCGTTGTGTGTCGGGAGGTGGTTTTCAAGGGCCACGGGGCATGACTGGAGGTCAGTGGGTAACATCTGAGTCACCACACTTGACCATCTCTTCAAAGGCTGTGAGGCTGTGGTGCTAGGAGGGGTGCTTTAAATGGACTTGACCAGAACCTCCCCCTTTTGAGGTGCCACACTTTGCTCTACCAGTCTTCAAGGGCGCACATCAGGCGATCCTTTTGGAGATCAGCTCCAGACATTACAATCTTGTTATTATCAGGTTGGCCAAGTGCAAATCCAAGGCCTCTCCCTAGTACCTTTCCCTAGCAATCTGGTGTGATTTAACATACAAAGTGTTTCAAGTGACAGAACACAAGGGCGTTTGCAGAAGACAAAGAAAACAAACAGACAAGCCCTTCCACTCACCTCTACCTTCGCTGCGGCTGGCTTGCCTACTTTTCCCAGGAGAGGCGTGTTACTGGCAGCTGAGCCAAGAGGCCCCCACCTGGGCTGCTTCTGTGTCTCTGGCATGTTACTGTTCTTTGGACTCTGCAGTTCAGGAAAGTCCAACCTGCTAAATTCAAATTCAGGTTTGGAGGTAGATGTAGTTTTTTCAAGGACTCTGGACTTCCGGTCTGTTCGTTTGTGACAACCGTCTGTAATTAGAGGATGAAAAGCTGGGATAAGTCAGGATACAGCTTGCTCATTAGCACTCAAGCCTGAACTTCAGAGAACGAGTGGATACAGCAGGCTGACGTGAACACACAGCTCGCTCTACGGCTAACCCTCTTTACAGCAGCGCTGGGTACAGATGACAAAAGCCATCCACCGGACTGCACATTTCTGGACTAACTCTAAAGCTGGTGAGACAGTCAAGCCTGACTGCACAGCTGAGCATCTTAATTCCTCATGTTCCGGAGATGGGCAAACTTAGGGATTCCTGTAAGTAATCAACGCCCCCCTTCCCATCTGCTGGAGTAAAGTGGATGGGGACTGCTGTATGGAGCTGTGAAGTATCCTGGCATACTTCAGTGCCAGGATAGTGAGATGGTTACAGCTTATGAAGCCCCTCAGCAAATTATAAGCCCAGAGTTAGTACATTTAACACTGACATTTCCACACTTTGATAAATAGAGTTGATGAGAATAGAAAAACTTATTAAACCAAGTGCTAGAATTACACATGGAAGTTCATAGCCCTGGTTAAGTATACCAAAAAAAAAAAAAAAAAAGCTGGGGGGTGCAGAGATGGCTCAGAGGTTAACAGCACCGGCTGGTCTTCCAGAAGTTCCGAGTTCAATTCCCAGCAACCACGTGGTGGCTCCACAAACATCTGGTGTCCTTTTCTGGCCTGCAGGCATACATACAGGCAGTGTGTACTGTGTACATAATAAACAAATAAATCTTTAAAAAAACAAAACAAACAAAAGGAAACAACAACAATAAAAAAGCTATAAGCCAGGTGAAGTGTCACACACCTTTAATCCATTTGGGAGGCAGAGGCAGACGTTCGAGGCCAGACTGGTCTATATAGTGAGTTGCAGGACAACAAGAGCTACACAGTAAGACCCTGTCTCAAAACAAATCAAAACCAAATGAAAAGCCAACCAAACAACAACAACAAATCAAAAGCTGTAAATCATTATAGAAATAATTGTGGGGGGCCGGGTGGTGGTGGCGCACGCCTTTAATCCCAGCACTCGGGAGGCAGAGGCAGGCGGATCTCTGTGAGTTCGAGTCCAGCCTGGTCTATAAAGGGAGTTCCAGGACAGGCTCCAAAGCCACAGAGAAACCCTGTCTCAAAAAACCAAAAGAAAAAAAGAAAAAGAAGAAATAATTGTGGGGGCTAGAGATCTGGCTCAGCACTTGAGAGCACTGACTGCTCTTCCAGGGGGCCTGGGTTCAATTCCCAGCACCCACACAGCAGCTTGCCACTGCCTGTGACTCTAGCTCCAGAAAGTTTTCTGACACCTTCACACAGACAGTGCACATCAAATAAAAGTAAGTTGGGGATTTAGCTCAGTGGTAGAGTGATTTCCTAGCAAGCACAAGGCCCTGGGTTCAGTCCTTAGCTCTGAAGAAGAAGAAAAAAAAATCTTAGCTCTTCGCTAAACTGTCTCAAAAAACCAACGGAAACAAACAACAAATAATTCTAAGAAAGGAAAAAGGAAAATTGTTGTGTCTATGGTTAAACAGTACTAGTAGATGACTTATAGGAAGAACAGATACAGCTGGGAACACTCTAAAGACTCGGGCATAAAAGATCTTAAAAATAGCTTTTCCTAAGCATAGTGGTCCACATTAATAATCCCACCACTTAGGAGGCTGAGGTAGGAGGATCGAGAAAGTTCAAGGTCAATGTGGTCTATACAGTAAGGCCTGGTCTTGAAACTAAAAACAACATAGGTTATCAGGTAGACTCCCTTGTTTTCAGCCAGGTGCGAACAGAAATTTTCCAGCTGGGAGATGCATGTGTAATCTCCAGTAACCAGAGTGCCCAGGTTTGGTACTATTTAGCAAGGCATTTTAACTATGGTCAAGTCCTATGGTCAAGTCACTTAAAGTGAGCCTTCAGAATGGAGATGCAGTTTAGGAGTGAGCACGGACACACAGTGTAAAGACTACGGTTGTGATTTGAACTAAGGGCATGTTCTGACCTTGGGGTCATCACCTGCAAGCTATGTGGTGGTCCTAACAGGCTACGGAACCTCTGAGCATACAATGCAACACATTGCACGCTGTATTGACCCCTTCCAGCCCTACTATTGCTTGAGAGAAACCACAGTAGGTGTTTTTGGCCTCAGCTAGGCCAGGCTCCAGGGCACATTTCTTGGAGCAGTCATGATAAGCAACCCGCAGGGATAGTACTGTTTCAGGAAGGTGTCAGATTGGCACTAGATAAGGTCGTTAGTTTTACCTGATTTCAAACTACCCTCGGCGCGAGCGGACAGGTGACAGGAACCTCTAGCTGGTCTCATCTCGGATGGCACTGTGCCGTCAGCCCTTCTGCTGTTTGACTTTTGCGCGTCACATGTTCTTCTCTCATCAGAGTATTTTTTCTGCAGAAGAGATTTTAAGAAAATAGTATGAAATAAAAACCTACTACCACACTGAGAAAGAAACTTTAGTCCAGCAAACCAGTAAGCATTCACATTTTAAGCATTTAAGGAAATAGATCAAACCATTGGTAAAAAAGGCTGCATATCACAAAAAGGTAAGCAACACTTAAATGTCACTCAACACACTAATTTCTTACATTTTAAACACTCAAATGATCAGGGTCAGGACACTACAAAGCACAGCATTTCCTCACCTTCAATACACCTTTTGCGTCCTGAGGAGGGCACATGTGCTCATTTCGGGGCTTTGCTGTCCGAAAGCCCGGGTGACACTGTGCTTGGCTGTAATCACACTGCAGGGCTGGCACTGAGCAAGCACTCTGCGCAGACTCAAGGGCATAAGTGGAACGGGCAAACGGATGCAGGGAGAGCTCAGAAGATACGTACTGCGCTGGAAATGCAGGGGCTCTAAAGGCCATGTCTTCAGGATAAACTTTTTGTCTAAAAAGTGTAAATTTCAGTTGCAGATTTCATAACACAAACCAAGGACATTAATTTTTTTGTAAGACAACAGTTTAAACCTTTTATTTTTTTAGGGTCATTTACTCTAGCACTGGAAAGTCCCCTACCAACAACGGAATGTGAGCTAGAGAGAGATGGCTCAGTCAGTAAGAAGCCTGCAGCAGAAGCCAACGACCTGAGCTTGGGCTTCAGAGCCTGGGAAAGCAGTGTGCAGCAGTGTCTGGAACTCCAGCCCCGAGTGGGGAAGAGCAGACCCTTGGGCTCACGGTCCAGCCGACTGACGAGCTCAGTGAGGCTCTTTCTCAAAAAAATGGAAGAAGAGAACAACCAGGGATCAACATCAACTGCGGGCTTCCACATGCATGTGCACACATGTGCACATTCACTCACATGCACAACACATGTGCATGTACATGCATACAATCAAACAGACCCTCTTTTTCTTCCTACAAAGGCTGTTGCAGACCTTCTGTTTAAAACTAATGAACTAGGCAGCTGGGCAATAGAGCTCAATGGCACACAGCTTTTGTAAAATGCTCAAGGCCATGGGTTTAATCCATATCACCACAAAACAAGTGGTAAAGTTAAAAAAGAAGTTCAGGCGGATGTCAGCACAGTAAGTACCTGACACGGCCTCGGCGGCCCTGGACTCAATAGCTTTTGGCCATTCCCTTTGCTGATGAGTTGCCCTACTGCCTGCTCAGCCTCTTTCCAGGACCTCAGGATCCTTCCCGCTTCAACCCCTACACCAAATCCCGCACTGTGCTGTGACCGCCCGAGCTGATACAACACAGCAGAGGCCAGGAGTCACACCAGCTGGGCGCCTTAATCATTCTTCAGTAGACTAGGGGTTTAACCTGAGGCCTCGTGTATGACAGAGCTCTCCATGGAGCTACAGAACTCCGATATATTTTTTACTTTGAGACAGGCTCTTGCTAAGCTGCCCAGTCTGGCATCTGGTATCTGTCTGACCTTTCCTTCGTCCCCTTCCCATTTACCCTTCCTTATTGCCATTTCTTTCTCCAACACAAATGCAAGTTTGGTTCGGTTTTGCTCTGGTGGCTCTTAGGATCAGGCCCAGGGCCTCCAAACAGCAAGCAATCACTCTACTGCTGAGGGGCATCCTCGGTCCCTAAATGTGTGATACAGGTTTAATCACGAACAATTTTCTAGGAGTCCAGTACTCTCTGTCCTTCTTGACTGAATTTTCAGCACACAAGAGTTAAGCTAAGATCCAGTTCCTCCTGGCGGAGGAGCCTCCTTTCCTCCCCTGCAATAGGTTGGTATCAGTGTTTCAGAGTATTTGGGGGTATGTGATTACCAGTGTCTCCAGGAAATAATCCTTTTACATAAGGCAAGGCTTTTAGAAAATACATACTCAGTCGCCGGTGATTCCTGCACAAATGGGTAGTAAGTGGCTGCGCAGCCAGGGAAGACACACGCTTCTGAGGACTCTGACCACGCCACATTGAGCCCAGCAAACTTAGGGACAAATGGTTTGACATCAGCTGACAACTTGATGCTATCCTGAGGAAGAAAGGGTGGGTTGGGCTATAACACGCTGAGATTTGCCAAACTCAGACAAATAAAAATCCAAAGAAAGCTGCTCTATTCTTCTAACAGGTCCAACGCTGACTAAAAGGTGCACAGCAAAGACAGAGATTCCTTTAGCATCAATATCTCCTTAATGATTTATTAGGAAAAGACATTTACTGGATTTTAAAAGTGAAATTCTGACCCTGAATTAAAGTCGAAGCAAATCCAACATTGTTATGTAATAAGAACCATAACTTAGGACGATTCTGAGGATTTAAATTCGGAGACCGTTATTTTTACCTTTCTCATCTTTATGTATGAGATACACAAGAATCCTGGAACTACTGTAGCCAAATACACCCAGGGAATGATCAAAACTCTAGTTTATAAAACACACTGCTGAAATTTATTGCCACTGAATATTTCAACAAAAAGCACCAAATATTTGATTTGTACTTAGTAAACCACATAGAACCTTTGCGAAAAAAAAATCATCTCACGGCCATGAGTCCCTGGAACTCAAAACTGAGCTTTGTCTTGCAGTTACGACGCAGTTATTCTGACAACATCACTGTGTTTGGCCGATTTAGAGTGGGTTTCTGAGCGCGCTGGTGCGCCATCTAGCGGTCATGCAGGGTGCGGACGCGGGTCTGCGGAGCCGCGGGCCGTAGGCGGCCTCTATGGCATCACTCGCGGGTCGAGCCGTGGGAGGGCCAACACGCCCCGCCCCGCCCCAGACCTCAGCCCTGGCGGCCCCGCGCGTGTACGTGTGGCCGCAGCCAGCCCCTTACCTCGCCTTCGGGCTCCCGCGGCCGCTCCGACGCCATGGCGGCCACGGAATAGCCCGCGCCGTGAACCGAGCGGCGAGGCCAACCAACGACTCGACGTTTCCGCCTACCGGGGCTGCAGCGACAGGATGTACGTCACCGAAAGGCGACGGAAGCCTTTTTATGGCGGAAGTGCTTGGCGTCCGGATGTGCGGGCAGCACGTGGGAACAGACTCGGGGCAGCTGCTTTTGGAGGTGGCTTCTGGCAGCCTCGCTCTGCTTATGTGGGCTGGGCGGGAGGCCTGTCTCTGAGTGCCCTAGCTAGACCCTCATCGCGGTGATGCAGGCTCATGGAGGAGAGGGGGGCCAGGAACATTGGCAGTGTGGACTTTATAGGGCAAGATAGGGTGTCAAAGTGTGGTGGTGGAGCACAGCCCCGGAAGGCAGAGGCAGGCTGATCTCCGAGTTTGAGGCCAACATGGTCTAAGAAACGAGTGCCAAGACAGCCAGAACTGTTGTCCCACAGGATTACCGCACACACCAAAGGCTGTGGCTCAGTGACTGTGAAGTCACCCTTGTTAATATAACCAGTTTCATGTTACTGGTCATTCATACATTTCTCATGGCAACCCACTAATGTGTCTGTAATCTTGCCTGACAAAAAGACAACCCACATATGTATGGTGTTTCAATGCTTAACAGTTTTCTCTGCCAGGTAGTGGTGGGGCACACCTTTAATCCCAGCATTTGGGAGGCAGAGGCAGGCGGATCTCCATGAGTTCAAGGCCAGCCTGGTCTACAAGAGCTAGTTCCAGGACAGGCTCCAAAGCTACAGAGAAACCCTGTCTCGGAAAACCAAGTTTTCTCTGAAACCACTATTGTTTTGTAGTCATTGTGGACACAACAAAGTAGTATTGTAGTATCAAGCAGGGGTTTTCTGTTCACTTGAAGAATCCAGACAATTGTCTGGGAAAAATAGAATACCAATAAAGCTGAAAATCTACTTTGAAGCTAGATTAAATATCGCCAGTAATCCCATCATTTGGAGCTTAATATTTCTTTTAAGTAAGTTTATTTCTTCCTGGGGTAAAATTATTGAAAAGTCAAGTCAAATTAATTTCAACAAGTGGTAAATGCAACATACAAACTTTATTTAACAAAGTAACAGATAAAGTAAAACAGGCGCTACTTATATTAAGAAAAAAACTACAAGAAAATTTATCTTTAACAACTTAAAATAACCTACTACTTGCAGTTGCATTTAACTGAGCTCTGTTGCTGTGAAGAATACAGCTCATGCGCAGGTATGGATGAGAGATTTGTACATTTTCAAGTATTCACTGAATACTACCCTTATATACACATATACATTTAATTTCAAAAAGATTAGGTGATCCCAGCTGTACTTCATTTTTGTTGTTCTTTTGGAAGAGGTCGTCTAAAGAGAAGAATATGTGGTTCTGTGGAAAGGAAATATTTATCATTAAGTTGCATGCCAATAACCAGTCACTATTTAAAATGAATTATATTATTAATAAACACAGGCAAACTATCTTATACTAGCATTGCTCCACTATTTTAATCTTTAACCCACTCCGGGGAGAATGGTTTCTACCTGTAAAATGTCATTTCTACCTGTAAAATGTTATCTCTTTGGGAAAAGGACATCTCATTCAAACTGACTACTGGATCTCGTGATAATGTAATTAAGTACAAAGATCCAATCTCATCACACAAAACAAACCACCAGAAAGCAAGGTATGATAGGGCAGTGGTAGTGCACGCCCTTAATCTCAGCACTTGGGAGGCAGAGAGGCTGGCCTGGTCTACAAGAGCTAGTTCCAGGTCAGGCCCCAAAAGTACATAGAGACCCTGTCTTGAAAAATAAAACAAAAACCCCAAAACAACAAAATCAAGGTGTGGTGGTATATACCCGCAATCCCTGCATTTAGCTTAGAAAGGCTGGAGAGTTCCAGTCCAAGCTTGAACTTATGTAGGAAACTGTAATCTCTAAAGATAATTAAACCAGGAGAGCCCACACACTTCCCGTTTCAGTATGAGGAAGGTCAGGAATCTATAGTTAAGTCCTTCCACTGCTTGTCAGTCTAGTTTACTACTTAATGCCTAGAAAACTTTTAGTTAATACCATATACTAGAATAAGATGCTTTTATGTATGATACAGGGAGAATGTGTTTATCTTATTGAAATTTAATATTGTAGATAATTTCTTTAAAAGGGCTACAAATCCCATGTAATTGCATCAATTTCTGTATGTACACAGAAGTTAAACACTTGTTTTATGCCGAATAAGTCACTTTTACAGGTAGACAAAACAGCATTAACCAGGGAATAAGGAAGCAGTTATTCATAAAAAGTTGAGCTTCGCAGTTACTTTTGGCTAACGGAAAATGTTTGAGCTTTTAAAGTTGACCCTCACTCGACAACTAGTTGTCTTTAGCTGGTACTTTAGAGCAAAGCTTACCTGGCTCATGGATCATGTAATGCACCCAACCAAGACTCTGTTGGACACCAAGTCTCCTCCACTCCTCTTCAGACATCAGGTGAGTTTTTGGTACTTGTTTGGAGAGTTCTCTAGGTAACATGACATGCCTGTTGAAAACAATTCAGCCAAAGATTAGTGCTATGTTTCCTTCCATTATTACTTTATACCTTTTAAGATACTTAAAATTTAGGGTTTGTCCTCAAAACAAACTCATTTCTCTAAAGCAACTCTAGATATTTGGTATCAATCGTGGGTATTCTCTACAATCTGTACTTCTGGCTTTTGAGGGATTACATTCAAGGCTAATAGTAAGCTGCACATAAATGAAAGGCATTTTATTCTTTAGGGCTAACAGTGTATTTGCTATTGAGTCATCTTCCGGGAATAGATTCACTCTCCTACAGCTTCTTTTAGGTCATGAAACAATTCTTGGTCTAAAAAATATAGGCAGAAAATATTCAAGTACTGAAAAGTATACTCAAAGAGAAAGATCATACCAATGTAAAGAATATATACCCACTCTCCTGTTTGATAGACTGATGGTAAAGATAGAGGCAAAGCTGCACAGGAATGAGTGAGGAAGGAGCCTAGGACCTGGATTAGTTGCCACCTCAACCTGGAATTACTAAACTTTTAATAAAGGAGAGAGAAGAATGTACAAACTAAGATTTAGTGAATGTGTTTGTGTTACTCAATACTAGATCTGTAGTAGATACAAATTCTTGTATTTATTTCATAGTTTGCTTTATGCTTCAGAATTAAAAGCAAAAATTCTAACTGTAAATATTCATGACCGTGGAACTTCATATAGACCTTAGTTTCCCAGTAAATTACTGAAGCATTTCCAGAACATTTGGTAGGCATGTAAGTCTTTAATACCAAACCATTATGAACACATATCAATTTTTCCTTATGTGGAAAACCCAATCTTTTTTTTCTTGTTACTAGATTTAACATATAATTTAATGAACAATAAGTTAAATCTTTTTTTTTTTTTTTTTTGGATTTTTGAGATAGGATTTCTCTGTAGCTTTTGGTTCCCGTCCTGGAACTCACTCTGTAGACCAGACTGGCCTTGAACTCAGAGATCCGCCTGCCTCTGCCTCCTGGGATTAAAGGCGTGCCCCACCACCGCCTGGCAAAGTTAAATCTTAATCGGTAATGTAAAAGTATTATACTTGGAATGATTAAGACTTATCAGTCGCCACCATGAATTACCAGCTATTTCATGGGGGTGGAGGGTGGGTTTGCATTCTACTATTGAGCAGGTTGGCCTCCAAAACCCCCCCATCTTTTTCCTTAGGCTTCCAAGTACTCCAATTACAGAACTGCATACAACGTCTAGTCAGTTTGTTTCTTTCTAATGAATTGACCATTAGATTTCCAAATTTCTGAAATGGCCAACAGACCATAGAAAGACATTTCTTTAGGCTCCTGCTTGAAACCACCAGTTCCAGCAAACTGATGGCCTTGATTCAGGGCCAAAACAAATACAACTTTAACAAATATATATATATATATATACAAACAAATCTGTACCTTTGCCTGAATAGAGCATTTAATTATCACAAAGCATCTCTTTCTAAAACCCTAAGAGCCTCATTTTACCCTTTCGTGTAGTAAATTTACACAAAGTTAGCAATTAGCAATTCTTTGACCAATGTAAGTCTGTGAGATGACAGAGATACAAGAAGTGCAAATTCAGTTCTGTATTTTTGGACACGAGACAACACAATTCATAACTCTTTCTAAGCACCAAATTGTCCACAACATAGATTTTAGGCTGTGGCTTATTATTTGAATGTAAATAATCCCGAAAACCACTTTGACATAAATGATTACAAAATTATGCTCCTGCACACTCCCCCAAACATTTCCAGGCAACTTTGTAAATATTCTTAAGTCATACCAGTTACCACTCCCTCTTGAAATACTGCTTAATATTTGTTATTAGATGCTATAGGTCATAGTGGAAGCAAGGACTGCCAAATTTCAGAGCACCTTGTAGCTATTTTTAAGACTGTACAAAATAGCCGGGCGGTGGTGGCGCACGCCTTTAATCCCAGCACTCGGGAGGCAGAGGCAGGCGGATCTCTGTGAGTTCGAGACCAGCCTGGT
>NW_004949202.1:495029-497941 GCF_000317375.1 Microtus ochrogaster
TTCACAACTCCTATGTCATGCACTTAATTCACCAGGGGTCACTGTAATATAAATTTTACGGGTTTTTTTTTGTTTGTTTGTTTTTGAAGAGAGCTGTGTAGTTTTGTAGACCAGGCTAACCTTGTATACAGATCCACCTGCCTCTGGAATCCTGGGATTAAAGACGTGTGCTACCACCTGGCATATACATTTTTGTAGTGTCAAACCCACATGATGACTGACTCTACCTGTATTTCATTACTGACCACATGTAGGGCAAACTACTTCCAAAACCCAGTTTTAGTTTGAATACAAAAGGTGTCACATACTACCACTTTATAAGGAATACCCAGAGAAATCCTCAATTCTCTTTCTGTAAAGACAGACTCCTATGCTGGGCATAGTGGTATACACCTTTACTCTTAGGACTTGGGAGGCGGATGTAGCCAGATCTGTTTACACAGCGATTTCCAGGACAACTGGGGCTTTAGAGACCATCTTTGGTGGTGGTGGGGGGGGGATAGCTCCCAGATATCGGGGAAGGAGGTGCAGCCTACTGTTTGTTCTTAGTAATCATCCATGACAAAAACCAGTTTCTACACGACAGTCGTCTATGCCAGCTGCCTAGACTCACACCTCTAATCCCCCTGCTCTCTAAGAGTGGGGAGCTAAGCTCAGCCCAGGTGTGGCGGCACACCCACAATCCAGCTACTGGGAAGGCTGAGGCAGAATGGCAAGCTTGAAAAGCCCCTTAATGAGGACCTGGTTTCTGAGCTCTCCATCCCATTTCTAATAGCAGTGGCTAGCAGACTAGCTCATTTATGCGGCAGCAAATTACTTCAGACAAGCCTGCAGCTGCTTCCAAACACAACACAGACAACTGATTGCCTAAGTTTAAAAACTATCTCGCTCTGGCAATATGTCCTAAAGAAATGTACACAAGTTCATAAATATTTATGCTAAACACTTAGAATTATTTGCAAATTACTAGAAAGGCCGTACAATCATTTTCTGCTGATTGTTGGATATTCCCCAAGCTGGATTCGGTGTTATTATATTAATTTTATTTTATAGTTAAAGAAAACCCCACAAGGTTTCCTAGTTAAAAACATTCAAGTTCAAGCATTACTAAATTGTAAAACAGACTAGAGAAAGATTTCCGGCTGTCAAGAAAGATTTCTACACTACAGGCGTGAGGAGAATGGGGGGGGGGGAATCTACTCTCTAAAAAGGTGTCTTATTCCTCAAACAGCATGCGGGAGACTAACCGAAAAGGGAAGCAAACAGAAAACATGGTCACTGTTTGGCCAGGGGCGACATAGGCTTTTCCGTCTTGGATAGCTAGACCGTGTCCCAGAATGCAACGCTCCAGTCCCAACCCCGGAGCCGGCGGAAAGGCCTTTGAAACCACACCCCAGGGCACGAACACAATAATGCTAACTGTAGCCATCCTGCCTTCCATAACCCATTTGCTTACTGCACTAACGCAGGCACTATTTCCTACAGCACCTCAGGGTTCAAACCCTAAAAACCCCCTCAAAAGTCCCAAACCTGGCTAAAGTACACTAGCAGTTGAGCATTAAGTGAAGGGAGGAAAAAAAACCCAACACCTCCCCAGGGCAACCTCGAGTTTTCTCAACTTCAACCCGAAGCTCTTTGATAACGCCCCGAGCGTCACCCCAACAAACCCTAGCAAATTCCCAGCGGGGCACCTCCCGGGGCTTCCCCTCCGGGCCCGGCCGGGAGGGCGCCGTGTGCGGTCGTCAGCTCCAGGTTGAGGCGCTGCCGAGACATACGACTGCCCAGCTCCTGCGAACCCCGAAGAACGCGACACAAAGCGCGGCTTGCCCGGAAGGACGGAGGCCTTTACGGGAGCCCAAGTCCCGACCACCGGATCTGACCTCCCGGCCGGCCCTCCTCCGCAGGCGCTGCTCACCGGTACTCGTAGTGCTCGTCGAAGTACTTGTCCGAATAGTAGATCTGCTTGTGGGCCATCCTGCCGGCGCGCGGAGAGGAGAAGGGGAGCAGGAAACGGGGCGCAAGGAGCTCCACGTCCGCCTACGGCCGGCGCAACGACTCGAATGAGGCCAACGACCGCAGGCCCAACGCTCTAGATTTGAATCCGACAGCCAGCCGCCGATTGGACGGAGTCACCGACCAATCACGCTCCACGCAGGCCGCGAGGACACGCAGCCAATCAGAGACCTGCTCGGGGCTTACAGGGGCGGGAGTAGGATTTCACGGCGCTGTGGTGACGAGCCCGGGCGAGCTCTAGAGGTACGAAAGAAGGGCGGAGCCGAGTCGTTAGGGCCCGCACGGCGCGTGCGCAGTGGTTTAGACCAGGCCGTTGGGCGGGGGGTGAGGGGTGGGCCGTGAGGCTCCGCGGGTTTGGGGCTCTAGCACCACCCGCGCGGTGGCCGGGACTGCGGCTCTTGGGTTCGCCGGGCCGGGAGGAAGGTGTCGCCGAAGAGTCCACCCTGCTCGCCCTGCCTCGCGCGCGGAAGTGAGCGGGCACGCTCGCCCCCGCCTCGGCCGCTGCGCCAAGCAGGGAGAGCCCAGGTGTGGCGGGTTCTGGGCGGAAGGCGCCCTCCGCCGCCCCTCTTAGGGACGCTAATTACTGGCCGGTGCTAGCTAGTCCCAGTTTGAAAAGACGTGCTCTTGTAAAAGAGAGTAACCTGGAAAAAACGAGCCAAGATGTACGGAGAGATTTATTTGACGAAGCAGGTTACGAATAAACCATTTTCTGCAACGAGCACGTGTCGATTTTTCTGTTCAGTTTTATGCGAATTGTTGCAGCACCATGCGGGGCTTCCCGAGCCCCCTGACCTCTCCGAGTTGCCGTGGTGCGGCGGCGGGTGAACAATCTTGTCCTTGGCAGCTGGGCGTGGTGGTCCACGCCTTTAATCCCTGCTATCTCCAAGGCCAACCCAACG
>NW_004949202.1:498057-498919 GCF_000317375.1 Microtus ochrogaster
TATAGATTGCAAATTGATTACGGTGTTGAAGGATGTTCAGGTGCCTTCATAGCCGTTGTAACTCAGTTTTCCTTACTTCACTTGGCCCCCACTTATAAACACAAGGGCTTCTGACTTCTTACACTACTTAGAAGTTACTGTTGGGCCCAACACTCTGGAGTTAGAGGCAAGAGGATCTCTGTGAGTTTAAAGCCAAAACAAACAAATAAAGTTACTGTTGGCGCTATAATAATAAAGGTGCTAATTGTGGGATGACAGGCGGGATTAAATTTTCAAGACGGGGGCCGGGCGGTGGAGGCGCACTCCTTTAATCCCCAGCATTTGGGAGGCAGAGGCTGGCGGATCTCTGTGAGTTCAAGGCCAGCCTGGTCTACAAGAGCTAGTTTCTGGATAGACTCCAAAGCTACAGAGAAAACCCCAATAAATAAATAAATTTAAAACAGAAAAGAAAAAGATGAGGAGGATGTAAACATACACTTCGTTGTAAGGCAAATATCTGAGAGGTCTTGATTACTACCTAAAGGTTCTAATTACTATCTGGAAGTAACCTGCTTTCCCAACTAGTCTCTATTGACTGAATCCTTTAGGTTTCCTGCCCAGCATGTACTGCACATTTGCCTACTTGTTTCCCTGACTGCACTATTTACTCTCCATGCAACCAAAGTAGATAGCGTATTTATTGTATTCATTACCCATGTCTAGAGCATAACAGACATAACATAACATAGAGCCTAACATAAAACCTTGTGCATGGTGAATATGCAATAATGAACTATTAAAAAATAAAGTCGGCACGTGCAGTAGGATCAAAAACCCATTGCCATGGAGGTGGGCCGTCCTTGGACTTCCCACAGGTCAGGGA
>NW_004949202.1:499359-499915 GCF_000317375.1 Microtus ochrogaster
AGAGAGAGAGAGAGAAAAGAATACACTTTAAATAAACCGTCAGCATAGGAATATATTCCTAAGTAGGCATAATAATGTACCCTGATGATAAATATGTGAACAAACTATTCAAGGCGATAAAGTCAATAGAATCTGGGAAAGAGAAGCTTTATAAGGGATGTATGTCGAAGGAAAGCAGCTAGGCATGGTGGCTCACCCTGTGTTCCAGAGCTCAGGAGACTGAGGCAAAGCGATTGTTGAGAGTTCAAGTCTCCTTGGGTTACATAGTACAAGTCAGCCATGATTACTTAATGAGATTGTGTTCTCAAGAAACAAATGAGGTATTTTTCAAATACAGAGTAGTGCGATCCACTTCTCTATACCATTGACTCAGGTTTAGCAATTAATATTTTACTAATGTTTCATCTGTCCCCTCCCTCCTACTCCCCACTATCTCCCCCACCCACCCCTTTTGGAACTGAGTTTAACTATGTAGTCTAGGTTGGCCTTGAACTCATGTTTTTTCCTGACCAGTTCTGGAATTAAAGTCAAGTACCACTGTTCCCCGCTTCAAGAA
>NW_004949202.1:500295-519962 GCF_000317375.1 Microtus ochrogaster
TTTGGAGCCTGTCCTGGAACTCGCTCTGTAGACCAGGCTGGTCTCGAACTCACAGAGATCCGCCTGCCTCTGCCTCCCGAGTGCTGGGAAGGAAATATCTTAATAGGTGCAAAAAGTAATAAAACTCACATACTTATAATTTGGACAAAAAGTCTGCAAGGCACTGATTAATACTATTCAGAAATTTGAAGAAGGGGGAAAACTTGTTAACTGCCAAGAGTATCCATAAAAATATTAACATAATTCTTATGGAGAAACATTAGAAGTATTCCCTTAATTGTTTTTATTAGTGTTGATAGCAGCAGGAAGTGCAGCTGGACACTGTAGACGGCGTATTCTCAGTCCCTTTCAGAGCAATCGTGGTGGTGGCGGGGGAGGCTCTTTCTGTGTCCTTGAGATCCACCACAGTGACAAATTTCGGGAGGAGAACACGCACCTGAGGGGAGTCACCTGTGGGTGTTGCTGCCTTTACCCAGTGGAGTGCTCTAAAATAACACTTGACGATTTCTGAGGCCAGTCCTTAGAGGTATGCCAGCTTCTGTCTTTTTCCTCGTGGAGGGCTTTCATCGGGAAGGCACACAGGGAACTAGTTTGACTGCCTTTGATAGGTACACAGCACAAACCAAGAGAGATGAAGCAGTGGCCCAAGTCTGTGAGAGCCTGAGTTCAAATCTCCACCCAGGAAAAAGCCAGGTGTGGCCGTGCAACAGCTGTGGCCCAGCACTGTAGGAGGAAGGGAGGAGTGGAGACAGGAGGATTGCTGAGGCTTGCTTGCCTCCAATCTAGTACCAGGTTCATAGAGAGACCTTGTCTCAAAGGAATAAGGTCAAGAATAATTGAGCTATACACTTATCATTCTCCTTTGGTCCCCATGTAAACACTACCCCCCCCAACACACATACACACGCATGCGCACACACACACACACACACACACACACACACACACACACGCACACACACATTTTTAAGGCTGGAAAGACGGCCCCCTGGGTTAAGTTGTGTGCCCCTAAGCCCCGCAACCTGAGTTCAGAACAAAGAACCCAAATGGTGGAAGGAGATGAGCAACTCCACAAAGGTGTTCTCTGTCCTTCCCTTAGGCCACAGCACATAGCCCCTTCCCACAGACAAATGTAAATGAATAAAAACCTTTAAAGCTCTGTGTGCACAGTCACTGAGTTCTCTGACCTTCAGATCGTCAGTGTGACAGCTGACTTGGTCCGTGGAGTTGACTGCTGTTGTTTAGTTTGTGGGTTGTTAGTTACACAAAGTGACAGAGTGACGGCTTTGTCATCTTTTCCTACCTGTGCCTCGCGCCTGCTGCTTGGCTTGCATTCACGTCGCCTATGCTTGTGAGACCCAGCCTCCTTAGCAAGACACAATTTTAAGATACATGGTAGGTTTAACTTGGATAAATTCATACCATTTAACTTCAAACGGACTTACATTTGCTTTTTTGTACTTCCCTCTTCTCTAACTCTGGCGTAAGTCTACGCTGGCCTCATAAAATGAATTACTCTGTTTTTCCTCCTTTTTTAGTATTTAGACCAACTTGCTTAGAATGTGATTTACTTTAGTTTTATGTTAATATGTAGTTCAATTTTTTTTTTTTTTTTTTTGGTTTTTCGAGACAGGGTTTCTCTGTGGCTTTGGAGCCTGTCCTGGAACTAGCTCTTGTAGACCAGGCTGGTCTCGAACTCACAGAGATCCGCCTGCCTCTGCCTCCCAAGTGCTGGGATTAAAGGCGTGCGCCACCACTGCCCGGCAATTTTTTTTTTCTTTTTTGAATTTTTTTGAGACAGGATCTCTCTATGTAGCCGTTGCCTTCCTGGAACTTTGTGAATGAATCTCCTAAGTGTTTGAATTAAAGGTGTGCGCCGCCACACCCAGCTACATTGAGAGTCTCATCCCTATGAGAAAAAGCCAAAATAATAAACGCCAGCCAAATGGGGGCATGGCTTGCCAGGGTTATATACACAGATGCTAGTAATATAAATTAGTGAGTCTCTGTGGAAATCAATATGGTAGTTCCTCAAAAAACTAAAATTAGAACTGGTCTATGATGCAGCTGAATCCTGCTGGCTAGACACCTGATGGACTAATTTAGCACATGGCAGAAGCACCTCACATTCTGTGGCACCATTCACAATAACCTAGGTGTGGAATCAGACTAGGTGTCCAAAGTGTGTGTGTGTGTGTAATAAATTTTACTCACCATAAGCAATGAAACTATGTCATTTAGCAGGAAATGGATGGAACTCGAGACCACAATAATCAAAATGAGGCAGAGCCAGAAAGACGCAAGCCCATTATTTTCTCAAATCTAAATGTCTTTAAAAGATATGAACACACATGTGTATAATATGAAAGTAGAAGAGAAACTGCTTGGGAGGAAGAGGAGGACTTAGAGGCACAAGAAAAGTAATGAGGAATTGAAAGGAACAAATTATACTCTACACATTGTAAAAATATCAAAATGATACCATTATTTTGTATGCTAAATTAAAAAATGAAAATCATTTCTCAAAGGGTTATGGAGGCGCATGCCTGTAATCCCAGCACCCTAGAAGCTGATGAAGGAAGTAGGAGGCAATGAATATCCATCAAGGGGACTAAAGATATCCCAAAATAATTTGGCCCTGGATCAGCAACACTACAGCCCTGTACGATCACAAAATTCTGATCAGTTAGCCCAGTTAGCCTTGTAGAATCTTCTATGTAGGCATCATTTTTTCTGTCTCAGGGTTTGAGTGAGTTAGTATGTGTGTGTGTGTGGGGGGGGGAATCTGGAGACTGAACCTAGGGCCTGGTACATGCTACCCAGGTCCGCTATCACTAAGCTGAGTTCCTCGTCCTGATACTGTTAGGTATGTAGGGAGCGTAGTTTTTGTACATTACTCACCCCCAACCATGGTTTCATAGGGGTTTTCTGGAACTCACCTCATTGACCTAAACAGGTGTGTCTGGAAAAGTTTGTCATCATGACCTTCACTTTGTTCTGGGGTCTCCGAAGGAGGCAGAGGCCAATGCCAAAGCTAACAAAGCTTATCCTTCTCATTCTGGTCAGTTGGAAGTCAGATGCCAGGAACTGTGGGTGCAAAGCAGAAATCATCCATCAGATTATAACTCTTTGGCTCATATGACCATTAGGGTACCACACCTTCCAGTGGCAGCCCAGAACAGAGGCAATGGAGGGAGGAAACTGCTTCTTTCCTGCTTGTCTTCACTCTCATTGCCTTGTTCGTCAGTCCTGTTGCTGAGACATTCCTTTGCTGATATTAGAACCTACTTGTTCAGGATCTCAACGTAGGCTGAAGACCGGCAGCTCTCTAGGGATTCCTCGGGACTCTAGAGCCAGGTCAGCGCTCTGAGACGTGCGGTCTTGTGGACTGAGTGCCTACTGGCTCCTTGGCCTTTCCATCACTAGACAGCCATTGTTGGACTACACAGACCACAGCCTGTAAGCCACTCTGAGAAATCCCATCTACACGAAAATAAATTGAAAGTTGTGAAATGGTTTGGGGCAAGATGACTTGGTGTTTAAGAGCTCTTGCAGAGGATCCAGGCTTGATTTCTAGTACCCACGTGGTGGTTCACAGCCACTTATAGCTCCAGTTTTAGAGGATCTTTCTGCTGCTCTTTCTACAGGCAGCAAACATGTGTGCGCGCGTGTGTGTGCATGCACACACACACACACACACACACACACACACACACACACACTTCAGGTAAAACCCACATAAAATAAACAGAATACAACCTTTTATTTTTCAAGACAGGGTTTCTCTGCCTGTCCTGGAACTAGTTCTGTAGACCAGGCTGGCCTCGAACTCACAGAGATCCGCCTGCCTCTGCCTCCTGAGTGCTGGGATTAAAGGCGTGCGCCACCACTGCCCTAGATTACAATTTTTAAGTGATGCCAGTTAAGAATTTAAAAAATAAAATATGGCACTAGGGAGGCAGAGGCAGGCGGATCTCTGTGAGTTTGAGACCAGCCTGGTCTACAGAGCTAGTTCCAGGAGAGGCTCCAAAACCACAGAGAAACCCTGTCTCGAAAAAGCAAAAAAAAAAAAAAAAAAAAAAAATGACTCTCAGCTTCCCTTCCCCCACTCCCCCTCAGCTACTACTTTGATACTTCCTGGGTCCCAGGATGGAATCCACACACACATTCAGCCCTTCAGCAAATGCCCAAGGAGTTTTGGAGGACACTGTGACAGGCAACTGGAATGACTGGGAATGCCACCTGTGCTTAAGACCCATGTCCGGGGCTGGAGAGATGGCTCAGTGGTTAAGAGCACTGACTGCTCTTCCAGAGGTCCTGAGTTCAATTCCCGGCAACCACATGGTGACTCACAACCATCTGTAATGAGATCTGGTACCCTCTTCTGATGTATGGGCATACATGGAGGCAGAATGTTGTATACTTAATAAATAAATCTTTAAAAAAAAAAAAGAAGAAAGAAAAAAAAAGACCCATGTCCATCAGTGAGTGGGCACACACATGGGGGTGCATCTGACACACAACTTCTGAGTGCTATCTTCAGGCCTTGGATCCAGGATTGCTATGCTTTTCTATGACTCCCACCCCCATCCTTTTTTGGTACAGTCTTCCCAGTTTTGCTAGCCTGGAACCTGGGATCTTCTTGCCTCCTCAGTCTCCCAGGTGTGGATCATAGGCACACATCACCGTACCTAGCTTATTTTATTATTTCTGTATGTGTGTTGTGTTCAGAACTTCCCTTCTCTGTGGCAACTTCTAAGTGTAACCATGGTATTTAGTGGCAAAACCCAGGCTTTGGTAACCCGGAAAAACTGCTTGGCAAACCATCCCAACATGCCAATGATGGGCAAGCTTTGCTAATCAATTATCCTTAAGAGGTGGGGCTAAGTTAAGGTGTGGCTCTCTGGAACCCAGAGAAAAATAGGCGGGGTGCACTGCCCAGGGAATCACTCTCTCTGTGATTCCCGTGGGGCACAGTGGAGCTTGGACTTCTCATTCCTGTTCCGTAACTTTTCCCCTTATATTAAATAAAAAATATAACTGTTTTATCCTTCAGCTAGCCTGGTTACTTCCCGAACCGAGCTAATTTCTACATGCCAATCATAGAGAAGTGTAATGTTGAAAATTCAAAGACTCTCATGTGTCCTGGGTCAAGAAATAGATAAAAGGTTTCAAAGATTCCAGGTTCATCTTTGGAGTATAAGAACTTGAGGTTTGCCAGGTGGTGGTGGCACACGCCTTTAATCCCAGCACTCGGGAGGCAGAGGCAGGCGGATCTCTGTGAGTTCGAGACCAGCCTGGTCTACAAGAGCTAGTTCCAGGATAGGCTCCAAAAAACCACAGAGAAACCCTGTCTCGAAAAACCAAGGGGAAAAAAAAAGAACTTGAGGTTTAAGCAGAGAAGGAATTGGAACAGGAGGCACACACAACTAAGCTGTCCTAGCCAATGACTGCAGATCTTTAGTAAGAGTGGAACCAGACATTATAAACAACTGCAAGCCCCAAGATACTCTCATTTTAGTGTGCCCCAAGAGGTCCCCCTGATGGGAAGGCATGGCGGCAGGAACTGGAAGCAGATGGTCAGGCTGCATCCACTGTCAGGATGCAGAGCGATGTAAATGCTGGTGCTTGGCCGACCTCTTTTTCCGGTCACCCCACAGTTAGGATGGGGCTTCCCACCTCAGTTAACCTAGATCTTAGTTCATGGACACACCCATAGTTTTGTCTCCATAGTGATTTTAAATCCCATCAAGTTGACAAGTCTATTCATTACAGACATCACTTAGTTTCTGGAGGGATGCTTTGAGTGGTTCACCTCCCTGCATGCAGAGGTCAACAGGTGATGCAAAGTAGAGAAGACAGGTACAGAATAAAGACAGGCTTTTGCTCTGCTTGTGGCTACCGTGGAGTCTCCAATAAGGGCCCAGTGCTTTCCAGCCAAGCAGTCTTAAGTTCCTATTACATGAGGTGTTGAAGGGAGCAGGCAAAAGCACCATGGCCCAAGAACTGCCATTTTAACTTCAGAATCCATTTATCCTGTAGAGTGAAATAAAGCTCAGACTCCCAAACCCAAGGGGAGCTGGGAACTTTCCAATGACTGACCGACCTCCTTCCTAAATGGTCAGAGCAGTCATTGTGCATCTTTAGTTCTCTAGAAATGCAGCGGCTGCTCCTAACAACAGAAAGAACAAACTCATCTGACTGCTTGGACTAAACGGCTTGCACTGTATGTCGGTTACCAGTGCTGGAACACACAAGGAAAGTCCCTAATCTTTGATTTCTGATGGGTGAAATTGTAACCATAGCTTGGCAACAAATGTCTGTGAATTTTGTGCTTATAAACCCTACTCTAGGGTCCAAGGAAATGCTGATGGATGACTCCAGGCTCAAATAGTATGTAACAGCAAAGAGTGTTTATTTATTTATTTATTTTTGGTTTTTCGAGACAGGGTTTCTCTGTGGTTTTGGAGCCTGTCCTGAAACTAGCTCTTGTAGACCAGAGACCAGGCTGGCCTCGAACTCACAGCAATCCGCCTACCTCTGCCTCCTGAGTGCTAGGATTCCAGGCGTGTGCCACCACCACCGGCTAGGAGGCAAAGAGTATTTGTTATACCAGTGTGCATGTGGGGTTGTTCACCTGCACAAAATGGCCGTGACCCCGAGAGAAGTATGCAGGCTCCTTTTAAGCATAGTTAGGGGTGTTTCAGTGGCAGTTAAATCATCTAGACTGCAAATGGTGAAGCCAGCAGCAATTTGCTCACTGGTGTATTTCTAATTGACTGAGGTTTAGTCTTATCATTTTGGGGCACATCTGCACAACCTTGGACGTGGCTAAGAAGGGGACTTTTGGGTTTGTCCTTGAGAGGCTGACTTAGGCCCTCTGTGTTTGTTCTCTTCCTCCACCCTGGATGTTAAGGCCTTGTAGATAAACGACCCTGTGCTGGAAAAGACTCCTATGTGTCCTTCTCAGAGAATTGAAACTGAAATTCAGTTGTAGCAAGTGGGAGAGTTTAACCCCTTCATCTATTTCTGCCCCTGCTTCGGGCTGTCAGGAGAAAACAGGCTCCCGTGTCCTGCAGCCCCGATCCATCAGTGACACATTTAGGTGGTGGTTTATTAAAATCTTTGGAACCCGTAAGTGTTGTCTCTCTCCTTCCTCATGGTGCACAGAAGAGTGGCTGTTACAGTGTCTCTGTCACCTGATGTCTTCTCAGAGTTTCCTTAAGACTCACTGTCTTAGGATTTCTATTGCTGAATGGAAACACCATGACCAAACAGCAAGCAAGATGGGGAGGAAAGGGTTAACTTGGCTTACACTTCCACAACACTGTTCATCATTGAAGGAGTCAGGACAGGAGCTCAAACATGGCCATAGCTGCCCTTCTATGTGCTGCCAGATGGGTAGCATCCGTGTTCAGGGAGCTACCCCCAGGGATCATAACTCGTAGCCCCAGCATGAGCCTGGCCAGTGCTGTGGCAAATTAGATGTCAGGGACACAATAAACCCTGGAGGCAAAAGGAAGGGAGACACGTCCATCCAAATCAGTGCTGACAGATATTGTCAGGGCTCTCCTCCCAACAGAGCTCCAGAAGGAGAACCCCACGATCAACTGAATGTTTAAAAAGAAAAACAAAGGTGCCTGGGTGAATATAGAGTCATTTTAAAGACATAAACAGCTGAGGTAGCCCATCCATCTTAGGTGGCTCTGATGGGTATGGTGGTCTGAATAGGAATACCCCTCCCCCACCCCATAGACTCATGTGTTTGAATGCTTGGTCCATAGGGAGTGACACTATGAGGAGGTGTGGCTTTGTTGGAGGAAGTGTGCCACTGTTGGGCAGGCTTTGAGGTCTCAGAAGCTCAAGCCAATTCTTTCCTTGCTGCCTGGGGATCAAGATGCAGCACTTTCAGCTGCCTCCTCAGCACCATGTCTGCCCGCATGCCACCTTGTTTTCTGCCTTGACGATGATGGACTAAATCTCTGAAACGCTAAGTCAGCCCCAATGAAATGTTTTCCTTCATAAGAGTGGCCGTGGTCGTGGTGTCTCTTCACAGCAACAAAACCCTAAGTAAGACAATGAATAGTATAGAAGGTGAAAATATCTTCAGATAAGACTGATTTGAATGGAATTTCTCAGACTGAAAACCATGATCGCCAGATTTTCAGACCTAGGCTCATTCCTTATATGAAAAGAAAATGAATCAAGGGAGGAAGAAAGGCAGCAAAATTGATTGTCATCACTGTCGTTGGCCTCAGGGACTTTGTCAAGCAGGTCAGAAATGGTTGGTGCCAGAAGCAGAGACCTGTATTTTGAGACCTGCATTTTGCCATCTTAAGTTCACAGGTTAAGTAAGATATCCACCTTTGCAGGGCAAGTTCGGGACCTAGGAAATTAACCTGGTATCTTATCTCCAAGTGAGACCTGCAGGCCCCAGGCTTTAGAAGCAATTAGCATTTCCTTTGTTAGTTAACAGTCTCAGACCTCAGTATTTCCTTAGCAGCTAGGGATGTCTCCAGACCTAACATACTGCAGTTAGATCAATGAAGTCCAGCAGACGTGACTTTCCAGTATCCTGCCTTTCCCCTGCCCTTGTGCTATAAAATGCTCCTGAAAAAAAAAAAAAAAAAAGTTCGCAGCTTGATCAGAAAGCCTGACTTGCTGTCATTTCTCGTGTCTCTTGCTCCTCCTCCATTCCTCTTCCTCCTGCAGGTTTATCAGGGACCCTCTGTTCATGTTGCGCTGGTCGGGACAGGTTGGCTGGCCTCCAACACATCTTCAGCAACACTTAGAGAACACAAGCGCTCCTCGCTGGAGGGTGGTTTCCAATAACTTGTGGTTGCATTTGACTTCACTAAATAGGGATTTAAAACATATCTTTTAAAATGTTGAATCCCTTGCATTCTCATTCTGATAAATGCAGGCTAGTGACTGTTTACGTAGTCTCTCTTTCTAATTTGGGAATTTTTGGTCCAGAGAATGGTCTTCAATAGCCAAATTTCTGGTTTTGAATCAGTGAGTTTATTAAGTATATAGCAAGTATATAAAATAATAAACAGCAAATGATAGACAGACAGACAGGTAGATAAATCATCATCAACTGAGGCATTCAAAATGACCCACAGAAACCACCTGGGGCCCTTAAGGCAGCTGACTGGAGTTCCCAACAGAGTACCAGAGCAGAGTGATTTTTAGGGAAAGGCTTCCAAGTAAAAGACCAAATAGCAGCTGGTAAGGATAACATCATCAGAACATCTAGTCCACACTGCGTGACACTGGGTGAGGGGGCTGAGGCCATTTCTTGGAATTCCCAATTGAGCTTTTACTCCGTGGTTGAACTTCCAGTTTCTATTCTGCCGTAGGCACTTTTGGAATAATCCTTTTGTACACTGTGAAGGTTTGTCACTCAGATTGGTTTAATAAACACTGATTGGCCGGTAGTCAGGCAGAAATTATAGGCGGGACAACCAAACTAGGAGGATGATGGGAAGAAAGAGGGCAGGGTCAGGGAGATGCCAGTGGTCAGGGAGGTGCCAGCTAGATGCCAAGGAAGCCAGACTAGTAGAAAATAAGGTAACAAGCCATGAGATTTTATTATATTCAAAATTTATAATCACTTAGAGTTATTGATATTAATTTTTAAAGTTTTAAACCATTTTAAATTTAAATATATTCTAATTATTCTTCCTATCCCCTAAGACCTCCCAGATCCTCTTCTCCTCCCTACCCACCCAACTTTAAGTTCATTCTCAGAAAACAAAAACCCAACACAACAATCAAACCCCCCAAACCAAGAAAACAAACTAAAACCACACCAAACAAGGAAGAGGAAAGCAACAACGGCAAACAAACAACCAAACTGTAATCAAATAAAAACACACACATAAAATCTTGAGTCCATTAAATGTTGGTCAACTACTCCTGAGCGTGAGGGCAGTCCTGGAGTGGATTATATATCCAGTATACTCTGATGGAGAAAACTGATTATCCCTCTCCCAACAGGTATAAGTGACGGTTCAGTTGTTAGCCTGTATCCTAGTGGCCAGGTTTTTATTCATTCATTCATTCATTCATTCATTCATTTTTGAAAATTATAAAAGCATAAAAAGACCTTAAAACAACCTTTATTCATATGATAGAGGTCCTTAAAGAGGAAATGAATAAATATCTTAAAGAAATCTATGAAAACACAAACAGTGGAAGGAGATAAATAAAACCATTCAAGACCTGAAAGTGGAAATATAATCAATAAAGAAAATCCAAACTGAGGGAAATCTGGGAAGAAAAATATAGGAACTCAAATAGGACCACAGAGGCAAGCTTTACCAACAGAATACAAGAGATAGAAGAGAAAATTTTAGGTATCGAAGAAATGATAAAAAAAAAAGATTCCTTAGCAAAGAAAAAAATGTTAACTCTAAAAACTCCTGGCACAAAACAATCAGGAAATCTAGGATACTATAAAAAGACCAAGTCTAAGAATAACTGGGATATAGGGATACAGGAAGAAGAAGAAACACAGGTTAAAGGTACAGAAAACACTTTGAACAAAATCATACAAGAAACTGGGTGGTGGGGGTGCACGCCTTTGATCCTAGCACTCAGGAGGCAGAGGCAGGCAGAGCTCTATAGTTCAAGACCAGCCTGGTCTACAGAGCAATTTCCAAGGCAGCCAGGAATACAAAGATAAGCACTGTCTCAAAAAACAAACAAATTATAGAAGAAACTTTTCCTAACCTAAGGAAGGAGATGCCTATCAAAATATTAGAAGCATGCAGAAGACCAAATAGACTGGACCAGAAAAGAAAGTCCCCTTGGCAAATAATAATCAAAACACTAAACATACAGAACAAAGAAAGAATATTAAAAGCTGCAAGTGAAAAAGAACAAGTATTATATAAAAGCAAATCTATTAAAATTGTACCTGATTTCTCAATGGAGGCCCTAAAAGCCAGAAGGACCTGGACAGATATCCTACAGACTCTGAGACCATACATTCCAGCCCAGACTACTTAACAATACCCAGTAAAACTTTCAATAACCATAGATGGAGAAAATAAGACATTCCATAATTAAACCAAATTTAAACAGTATCTATACAAATTCAGCCCTATAGAAGGTACTAGAAGATAAATGCCAACCTAAAGAGGTTAACTACATCCAAGAAAATACAGGGAATAAATAATTCCACGCTATCAAAGTAAAAAAAAGGGGGGGATGCATACCCACCCACCACCAACCAAAAAATAACAGGAATAAAAATCATTGGTCATTGGTATTATTCAATATCAACAGTCTCAATTTACAAATATAGTGATACAGACTAACAGAATGGATGTGGAAACAGAATCCTTCCTTCTGCTGCATCCATCAAACCTTAATGGATGCTAAACATCAAAGATAGACATCACCTCAGGTTAAAGTGTTGAAAAAAAAATCCCAAACAAATGGACCTAAGAAATAATCTGGTGTAGCCATTTTAATATCTGCCCAAATAGACTTTAAACCAAAAATAATCAGAAAAGACAGCAAAGGAAAGAAAAAATCACCAAGAAGACATTGTAATTACTTACATCTATACCCCAAACACAAGGGCACCAAAGTTTGTAAAATAAACACTTCTACAGCTTAAACCACACAGTGACCCTCACACAGTGGTAGTGGGAAACATCAATACCCCACTCTTGCCAAGAGACAGGCCATCCAGGCAAAAACTAGGCAGCAAAATGCTGGATAACTGACTTTATAAACCAAATAGACCCAACATTTGCAGAGCTAGCTTCTCGATGAGCCCAGATAGCACGTGGCAAACCAGCAATACACTTAGCCAGTGTTACTGCAGTGACTTGTGAATGGTTTTCCTCCAACTCAAGGAGAAATAAAAATGCTAAAAAAAATTCTTTTGAAAATAGAGCAAGAAAAGTTCAATTTTATTTTATTTTTTAATTAGGAAGATGTAAAAGAAACAAACTTATTTTTAGGAATTCAAGTGACTTCACGTAGGAAGTTTCTAACCCTACCATCAATGAATCATGAGTGTGGTATTTGTAACACATTATTTCTGTAATGACATTTAGAATTGAAACATTACTGGTGAAGCAGTACAATCTTTCTTTCTTTAAAAATGTATTTAGATAATGAAGGGGACACCCACACAGTGGGGAGGGGTCTCTCCTGGACGGGGTAGAGGGGTTAGGCACAAACCACACCCAAACACCTGTTTTCACGGGGAGATCCTTTATTTAGCAGGGAAGAAAAGTTAAAGTGGCTGCTTTCTGACTCGGCAGAAAACCAGCAGCTACTGACCTCACAGGTGTAATTTTTAAGAGGAGAAAAAGGGGAGGATTGCGTTAGCATGGACTAGGATGTAGTGGTAAAGGAGATAGGGATGGAGGGGACAGGAGCAAAGGAAAAGGGAAGTGGCATTTGTCTGGGAGGGACCAAGGACTGTTTTTGGGTAGAGGGGAGACAAATGTGGCACATGGGCAAATGGCTGTTAATAGAAGTGAAATGGGAAACCCCGTGTTAGGATGAGGTGTTTAGTAATTGGGGATGCTACCACGGGAATGGTTTCTGATGGCTGAACTTCAATGCTTCTACAGCTGGACCCTGGTAGTCAGCCCCAGGAGGAGGAAGTGGCCGAATGATGAAACAGACCTTGGTGGCTAGCTTCAGGAATGTAATCTAACGGTTTTTAGCCAGGCAGAGGGGGAGGGGGGAGAAGGGCAAGGCCTGCCAGTATCATGTTTGCCAAGCTCAAGCTGGCCAGAGTCCCTTCAGATAAGGTCTCTCTGTGTAGCTCTGCTGACCTTGAACTCACAGAGATCCATCTGCCCCTTGAGTGCTGGAATTAAAGGCATAATCCTTCCTTTTAAACAATGTGTTGCAAATACCAATGTATGCGCTATGATAGGTCTATTCTGTGAGTTCTCATTATTTTTTCTTCAGAAAGACAAAGGACAGCCAGGCAGTGGTGGCACATGCCTTTAATCCCAGCACTCGGGAGGCAGAGGCAGGCGGATCTCTGTGAGTTCGAGACCAGCCTGGTCTACAAGAGCTAGTTCCAGGACAGGCTCCAAAGCCACAGAGAAACCCTGTCTTGAAAAACCAAAAACCAAAAGAAAGAAAGAAAGAAAGAAAGAAAGAAAGAAAGAAAGAAAGAAAGAAAGAAAGACAAAAACAATTTTCAAGTTTTAATTACCCGCTTCACAATTATCCCATAAGGTAATTCTAGATAATGTATAAAAGTTAATGGCAATTTGACCGACTGCCTTGATTTAAGTCCTGTTGAGGGTGAGGCCTAGTAGGAGAAATTTGAGTTTAAGGGGTTGAATTAGTTACTTGTTTGTTTTTCAAGACAGGGTTTCTCTGTGTAGCCCTGGCTGTCCTGGAACTCGCTCTGTAGACCAGGCTGACCTGGAATTCACAGAGATCCACCTGCCTCTGCCTCTCAAGTGCTGGGATTAAAGGCGTGCACCACCACCACCCAGTTAGTTAATTTTCTTCTGGCTGTGACCAGATACCAGACATGAAGCAACTTGAGGGAGGAAGGAAAGATTCTTTTTTTGGAGAGAAGGATCATGATCCTTAGTTCCGTTTCTTCTTCCTTCTTTTATTCCATCTATGGCTCCAGCCTTGGGTCCCACACGGGGTAGTGAGGGCCTTTCCCCACAGTTAGTGCCCCCTTCACAGGCCCATTGAGAGCCGTGGTTTCAGTTTCCTAGGTGACTCTAAGTCCAGTCACGTGGACAGTGACTGTGTAATTGGAGTCTGTGCTTTCATTTCCCAGCCACCTGGACCAAATAATCACACAAAAACTATATTAATTACAACACTGCCTGGCCAACGGCTCAGGCATATTCCTAGCTAGCTTATACATCTTAAATTAATCCATCTCTATTATTTTATATTTTACCACGAGACTCATGGTTTCTTACCTCTTGCTTCTTGGGCAACTACATGGTGTCTGCCTTACTCTGCCTTCTTTCTTCTTGCATTCAGTTTAGCTTTCCCACCTACCTACATTCTGCCCTGCCATAGGCCAAAGCAACTTGTTCATTAACCAATGGTAATAAAGCATGCTCATAGCATACAGAGGGGAATCCCACATCACCTCCATCACGGGGTGAACAGATTAATGCATTTCTTGCTTTCCTTCCTCTATGTCTCTTTCTCTTCTTCCTCATTCTTTTAAAAAACCTTTTATTTTTAATCATATATGAATGTGTGTGTGGCGGGGGGGAGGTGGGTACATACCAGTTCAGGTCCTGGTAGAGGCTAAAAAGAGGGTGTCAGAGTCCTCAGAGCTTGCATTGTCAGCTGTCTGATGTGGGTCCAGGGAATTGAACTCAGGTACTCTGCCAGACCAGTCTGTGCTCTTACCTACTGAGCCATCTCTCCAGCCCAGTGGATGCCTTCCTGTGTGCGTCCTTGCTCTGCTGGGACTGGATAGTTTCCCACAGGGTGTGTTGTTCTGAATCTTCTGCTCCTCTCTGCATGTGGCCAATGGGCAGGTGTGTGGCTGAGCACTGGTTAGAGCAGCTGCCCAGTGTGATCATTGCTTTACTTCTCTGGATGCTATGACAAAATGCCTGACACAAGCAGTTAAGGAAAGAAGGTTTATTTGGTTCACAGGAGTACAGAGGGGAGGCCGCCATGGGAGGAGCGTGAAGTGGCTGGTCACATTGTAGCCACAGTCAGGAAGCAGAGAGCAGAAGAAAGGCTGGCGCTCAGTTCACGTTCTTTTTATTCAGTCCAAGACCTCAGCCCGTGTGTGTGTGTGTGTGTGTGTGTGTGTGTGTGTGTGTGGTGCTGCTGCCCATGTTTCTATCAGGGTTTCCCACCTCAGCTAACCCAGTCTAGAAACTCACCTCCAGATGTTTCCTTAGTGATTCTGGGTCCTGTCAACTTGATAAGATTAACCTTCTCATGAAGCAGAGGCTCTGCTGCTGTGTGGCATTTGAACTGTCACCCATGTACCAGCAGGGAGCATCCAGGAATGAAGAACAGGAGCCTGGTTACCAGGCCCGGGGGGTTCTGGGAAGGGTTTGAGTTCTGAAACAGTAAGAAGCTGTCTCGGGTGTGAAACAGGCGGGTGGCTTAATGTCAATGCCTTTTAATGTACAGAGCTGAGTGGCTTTTGTTTCTCTGTGGCACCACTATGTACATGAGGGCACACAGATGACATTGGGTCACACTTTGGCCTTTGACATGCCATAACAAAGCATTGAAAATCCACAATCTGAAAAATAGATATCAGTCTTTACCAGAAAAACAAAATATGGAGGAGGGATGACGGAGGTATGGGAACATGAGGAACCAGGTTGGGCAGGTTGGGTGCGGGATGGACGATGGGGCGGGTAATGAAAGAGATATTTTTATGGGGTTAGGGAGAAACTTGGTGCTAGGAAAACTCCCAGGAATCCACAAGGATGGCCCCAGCTCAGACTCCTAGCAATAGTGGAGAGAATACAGGCCATCTCCTATAATCAGATTGGTGACTATCCTAAATTGTCATCAGAGGCATTCATCCAGTAGCTGATGGAAGCAGATGCAGAGATCCATAGCCAAGCACTGAGGCTAACTCTGGGAGTCCTGCTGAAGAGACAGAGAAAGTATTGTATAAGCAGGGGGATGGGGGATGAGGGCTGCAGAGGTCAAGGTCATCATAACAGGAAAACCCATAGAGACATCTGAGCTGAGCTTGTGGGAGATCACCAACTCTGGACCAACAGCTAGGGAGCCCGCATGGAACCAACCTAGAACCTAGAACCCCTGTGTGTGTGTGACAGTTGTGTAGCTTGGTCTGTTTGTGGGATTCCTAGCAATGGGATCAGGATCTGTCCTTGGTGCTTCAGCTGGCTTTTGGAAACCCAATCCCCAAGCAGGATTGCCTTGCCCAACCTTGATGCAGGGGGAGGACCTTGGTCCTGCTTCTACTTGCTTTGTTGACTCCCACGAGAGGCCTGCCCCTTTCTGAATGGAGATGGAGGAGTGGATGGGGGGAGGGTTAGTAAAGAGGAGGGGGAGAGAATGGGAAAAGAGGAAGAGGAAGGAGGGAAAACTGGTCGGTCTGGAAAATAAATGAAAAAAATTATTAATAAAAAAGAAAAAACAAAATTTACTACTGGATGTTTACAATTTTTGGTAATAGCATTTAAATCATGTTCCTTCGCTCCTTTGAGAAAAGCCTAGTCAGAGTCAGGTGACATTTAACGACAAAAGCAGCAGCACTGTCCTAACGCCTTACATAAAGTGTGTTTGGGATGAAATATTGATCTTTAGCCACCCAGCCTGAAAATAGCCACAAGAGGGTGTAGTGCTCCTAATGTTTGTCAGCAGCCAACTTCAGAAATAGTACAACCCTGCCTCTCTCCCCCTCCTCCCTCTCCCTCCCTTCTCTCTCCCCCTCCCTTCTCTCCTTCTTCTGAAGCAAGGATTAACCCCTAGTAGCATTTTCTTTCTGCATCAGGTTCCAACCTCCCACATGCAAAGCGATAAACTCACAAGATTCCTAATGGTTTAGCCACGAGGAAAACCTGCTGACCCGAGCCAGCTCTGGCGTCACATGCTAAGGATGCTGGCTGGTAGAAGATAACCAGATTCTGCCAGGCAGGCAGCAGAGGGTCATAGCGAGTTGCCCTGTGCGTTGGCTTGTCTCTCTAACAGCCTTTAAAGTAGCAAATAAAATACCGAACACATAGCCAACAGGCAGAAGAATAAGAAGGTATGTTTTCTTACACAGCATTAGCAATACGAGGGAATTGTGTGTTTTTCCTCAGAATAAATGCCATTAAAACATTGAATTATGTGCATTTAATATCAATATCTAACAAAGTTTAACATAGCTTTGACTTGTTAATACATCATAATTAGATGTATTCCAGATTTTTTGTGGCTCAGTAAGCAGCTAATCTACGGGGCTTCAGCTAATGATGCGTGAGTGTGTGTGTGTGTGTGTGTGTACACATGTGTGTTCATGCTTGTGATTGCAGAATAAGTATAAAGTCTTTAGTTTCCTAGGCAAAAGAAAAGGAATCGTTTTGTTTCATTTTGTTGGAGATTCAGTCTTGCTCTAACCCCAACTAGTTTGGAACTGTGTGGTCCAGACTGGTCTTGAACTCATGATCCTCCTGCCTTAGCTGCCGAAGTGCTGGCCTTGTAGGCATGTACCTCCACTTCTCACTAAGAAAAGTCTCCCTGTTTGATTTTTTAAAAAAATTTTTATGTAAAAGTTTCTTTTTTCATTTTACATACTAACCACAGTTCCCCCTCCCTCCCCTCCTCCTGTTCCTCCCTCCTTACTCCCCTCCAACCCCCATCCGCTCCTCATAAAGGGTAAGGCTTCCCATGGGGAGTCAGCAAAGTCTCACATACCAAGTTGAGGCAGGACCAAGCCCCTCCCCCCTGTATCAAGGCTGAGTAAGGTATCCCTCCATAGGGAGTGGGCTCCAAAGCCAGTTCATGCACTAGGAATAAATCCTGGTCCCACTGGCAGTGGACCCACAGACTGCTCAAGGCACAGAACTGTCACCCACTTTCTTAGGGCCTAGTTTGGTTCTATGCATGTTCCCCAACTATCAGTCCAGAGCCCATGGGCTCAAGCTAGCTTGGGTCAACTGTTTCTATGGGTTTCCCCATCATGATCTTGACCCCTTTGCTCATATAATCTCTCCTCCCTGTCTTCAACTGGACTCCGGGAGCTTGATCCAGTGCTTAGCTGTAGATCTCTCTGCACCTGCTTCCATCAGTTACTGACTGAACGTTTTATGATGACAATTAAAATAGTCATCCATCGAACTACAGGGGAAGGCTATCTCCACTGTTGCTAGGGGTCATCCTTGTGGATTCCTGGGAGTTTCCTTAGCACCAAATTTCTCCCTAACCCCATCCTGGCACCCTCTCTCAAGATACCACTTTCCCTACTTTCCTACTCTTCTGTCCCTCTCCCAACTCAACCATCCCATTCCCTCTTGTTCTCCTTCACCCTCCCCTTCACCCCTGCCCCCCTCCCCCATGCTCCCAGTTTACTCAGGAGACTGATTTTATTTTTTAACAATTGGATCCTATAAATTATGGAAGTGTGAAATTTAAAACAAAAGCAATGAGAGTTAGGAAGACTATCAAGGCAAAAGTAAACAGCTGTCATTCACTTCGTGACTCGCAAACCAACACGGGGCTAAGTAGTGCCAGCGTGGGCAGAGCAGGCCCTTAGCATCCCACAAACACACTGCTTTTGGCAACCACCCATGGGTATGGGTGCCTTTGTGGGAGGGTGGGAGTTCAGCAGAGAGGCTCCACCTCCTCATCAGAGTAAGAAAAAAAAAAGGATCACGCATATCAAAGGGAGTAAAACAAGCAGGTTCACTGTCTCCTAGGCCTGCCCCCAGCTGCACAGCTCAGTGAGAAGAGCCTCCTCCAGTCATGACTTCTCCCACAAGGAAAACAAGAGCACAAAGAGTGCCTGGTTTCCCAACCATGTGGGAGTCCAAGAGACCCAGTTCTTTTTTTGCCTATTCAAACACTGAGGGTTTGTCATGAATAACTAGTCTGGGATTAGCTAGGCACAGGGAAAAGGGGTGGGGTTCATAGCAACTGGGGCCTGGAGCTCAACAGAAGATGATGGGACTTACCATGAAAGCTCTGCCAAGAGACCCAGGCACGCACATCCTAGAATGCATCACCCGCAGGTGCTCCTGCTCAAAGCCTGTGTGGGTTCTGGCAGCTCAGCGTGCACCCCAATAGCTGCTGTTCTCTGTAGTCTCGTAAACTAAGACTGAGAGTTAACTTGACGGGCCCTAGCATCACCTAGAAGGTGAGCTCCTGGCATGCCTATGAGGTGCTATGTGCATTAGGTTATCCTCTGGGTGTATCTTTGAGGAGTTACCTAGATTAGGTTAACAGAGGTAAGAAGACCCAGCCTGAATGTGACATCATCCCACGGGCCAGGATTCTAGCCTTGAAGAAGAAACAGTGAGGAGAGGCCAGCATTCCTCTCTCTCTCTCTCTCTCTCTCTCTCTCTCTCTCTATCTATCTATCTATCTATCTATCTCTCTCTGCTTCCTGATAGTGGCTGTTGTGTGGCCAGCTGCCTCACACTGCTTTCTGCACCATGATGGACCAAACTGTGAGTCAGAGTAAACCCTTCCTTGATGTTTTTCTGCCAGCTTCACGGCTGCACATGAATCTACCAATAGTCTAATTGTTGTCTGTGGCCTCACAGCCCACAGTCAGTGCCCTGCTGGCCACCCAGGCTACAGAACGACAGGGCTTCTGTCAAAGGCTGGGGTGAAAAATCTTGTCTCAGAGAGGTTGAGGAGCAACTAGCTGGCCTTGGTTTTGGTAGGAGACACTGCAAGAGATGAGTCTCTTCTCTTGTCCCAGAAACAAGAAAAAAAAAGCCAAATTTGAGACCCTGTCCTTTCCTTCCTGTGCATCTTCTCTATCCAAATTGATGACTTCTCTCTGGCCAACTCCAACCAGTTAGTCACTGGCTCCACCCCCTGATTCAAGGTTTAGCTTTATTGGCAAGTCTTGGGAGTACGATCAAAATCTCCTACACTGCCTCTTTCCATTGCTTTTGCCAGGTATTGTATCCCATCAATGAGCGAGGTACCCAGTGCAATGTGCATGGCCTCTGTGTATTAGGTACCCAGTGCAGTGTGCA
>NW_004949202.1:520095-521274 GCF_000317375.1 Microtus ochrogaster
CCTCTGTGTATTAGGTACCCAGTGCAGTGTGCATGGCTTCTGTGTATTGTGCACAACGCCTGCAGGTAACTGCTCAACTCTGCAGAACTGCAGGCAGCTAACCTTGAACAGTCAGGGCACTGAGGTAGAGAAAAGAAACAGTTCGGAACTTGACTTAGCTTTGTGAGCCTCAGAGGAGGCATACATTCCCAAGACACTTCCCAGTCATGAATCTAAGGGGTAAAATGGATAACTCCACAGAAAAGACCAGAGAAACTCCCAGAATCCCTAGCTTAGGTAAGTCTGTCTCTTCCAAGGCCTGTCAGTAATGACTGGAGATGCCTGCTTTTCCAGATGTGAAGGTAGCAACACAAGGTTTTAAGAACATGGAAAATAGGAAGCATTAGTGAACTGTAAGGGACTTGAGGGGGTTTGAATAAAAATGGCTCCCATAGGCCCAAAGGGAGTGGCACTATTAAGAAGTGTGGCCTTGTTAGAGTAGGTGTGGCTCTGTTGGAGGAAGTGTGTCACTAGGGGTTGGTCTTTGAGGTCTCAGAAGCTCAAGCCTGTCCAGCCTGTCACTGCCACTTCCTGCTGCCTGCAGATCCAGATGTAGAATCTCAGCTACTTCTCCAGCACCATGTCTGCCTGCATGCCACCACGCTTCCTGCCATGATGATAATGTAGTAAACCTTGGAACTTAAAGCCAGTTCCACTTAAATGTTTTTCATTTGTAAGAGTTGCCATTGTCATGGTGCCTTTTTGCAACAACAGAACCCTAACTAAGACAGGGATGCACAGAAAACATGACGAAATCAGTTCCTGCACAAAAAGAGAAGTTCAACAAAGAGAAAAAATTCTTCAAAAAAAAAAAACCAAAAAACAAAAAACAACTAGCCAGACCTTGTGGAGCTGAAGAAGACAAGAAACTTAGAAATGTAGTGGAAAGTTCTACAGTAGGCTTGATTAAACAGGAGAGTGACTCTAATCTTGAAAACAGCCACTTGACGTTATCCCTTCAGTCAGAGAGAGAAAAACAAGCAGAACCAAAAAGAGTGCAGAGAGTTTATAGGATTTCTGAGACATCCCTGTGTGAGCCAGTATGTGTGTTCTGGGAGCTCCACAAGGAAAAGAGAAAGAAAAGTCAGAAGAAAGCACGTATGAACAGATAATAGCCCCAAACTGATAAATCCTCAAATC
>NW_004949202.1:522283-528357 GCF_000317375.1 Microtus ochrogaster
TCAGATGGGTGTGAGTTGCCTGGTCTGGATGCTAAGAAGAAGAAGAAAGAGGAAAACGTTAATCACGGATGGAGATACAGAGATACACACACACACACACACACACACACACACACTCTTGTGTGTACCACATGTGTAGGGATGCCCGTGGAGGCCAGAAGAGTGTCAGATTCCCCTAGAAATGGAGTTCAGATGGGTGTGAGTTGCCTGGTCTGGATGCTAGGAACCAAATTCCATACCTCTCCTCTATACGTGTAGCAACATTCTTAATAGCTGAGCTGCTTCTCCATTCCCAAGTTCATTTTTTAAGCAGATAAAACTGAAAAATATTTAAAAAGGGGTTGGGATTGAAGGCAGGGGAGTGGGAGGACTCACATAAATATAATTATAAACTACCAATATACCAGAAGTGCCACCAATCACCATACAACATTACTACAGCTATGAACCAACAAATTAGATAATATTCACAAAGTAGATAATTTCCTAGAAGTGCAGCATATCAAACTGAATTATAAAGATACGAAAAATACTAACGGAACAAAATGAATAAAGAGAATGAATTACTAATTAAAAACTCCTTAACAAAGAGTGACCCAGGACAAGAGACTTCACTGGTCAAACTAACAAATGTTTAAAGAGATCATTTTGATTCTTCCTAGATTCTTCAAAAGCTTGAAGGACAGAAGCATTTCTAAACTTTATAAGGCCGGCATTCTCCTGATACTAAAGTAGACAAAGACATCACAAGGAAAGAAAGCTAAAGGCCTATCTCTTTGATGAACACGGATACAAAAATCCACAACAAAATACTAGCAAACAGAATTCAATAGCGCATTAAAAGGGTCCTTGTCAGGACTGAATGGAACTTGTCCCTGGAATACAAAGACAGTCCAACATACACCAATCAAGAAACACAATGCACCACATAGAATAAATAACACTGGTCATCCGAATACAAGTAGAAATAAGATGTCTAATAAGATTTTTTTTCTTTCTTTTTTCTTTTTTGATGCAAGGTCCGTCTTTGTAGCCCAGATAGACCTCAAACTCACTATACAGTTACTTAGCTTTCTAAGTGCTGGAGTTATAGGCACATGCCACCATGCCCAACTAAAATACAACATTTTAAAAAATATATAAAATAATAAAATTAAATTAAAAGATAAAAATTCAATGAACTAGCCCATAATGGTGCATCATGCCTGGGATCCCACCTCCCAGGGAGGCAGAAATAGGAGAATTTCTCGAACCCATAAATTCAAGGCTAGACTACACAATGTAGAGAGACTGACTAAAAAGATAAATAAATAAATGGAGAGAGAGAGAGACAGAGAGAGGAGATACAGTGAGAGAGAAATGTATTTTAGCATGGACCTTGAATCCTAACTCACAGCCAATACTGTGCTCTATGATAAAGATCTGAAAGTCTTTCTTTCCCCTGTGATCTGACATAAGATAAGAGCATCTCCTTAGCTTTGTATTCAACATGGCACAAGAAGTTCTAGCTAGAGCAATTATGTAATGAAATAAAAGACATCCCCATTAGAAAGAAGTAAAATTCTTTTTCAGAAGACCTGAATTGTAACATTAAAGACACCACAGGAAAAATACATAGAACCAATAAGAGAATTCAGTAAAGTTGTATGACAAAAAAAATCAAAATACAAAAACTAGTTGTATTTCCATACAGTAGCAACGAACTATTCAAAAAAAGAAAATTTAAAAATTCTATTTGCAATAACATCAAAAAGAACAAGGCACCTAGGAATGGACCTACCTGGGGGAGGGGAGATATTTGCTCTCTGGAAACTAGAAGACACTTCAGTGAGAGTCTCTGAAGACTCACCTATGGGAAAGACAGCTTGCGCTTACAGATCGACGGGATTAATATTATTAGAACATCAATACTGTCCAAAGGGCTAGCTAACATTTGTGTTAACCAGTGCTGGCATTGGCTTTGGTCAATGCAACACGCCAACATTCCAAAGACATTTCTCACAGAAATAAAAGCAAATAATCATCCTAAAGTTGCCACACAGCCATAAAATACTTTGTATGGTCATAGAAATCTCAAGTAAGAATAAGGTATTTCTGCTTAGAAATAAGTCACAGTAATAGAAACAGTTAACTGGGAGAGCCAGATGGAAACGCTCGCACTTACAGTCAAGGGATTCTCAACAGCAGTGGCAAGACCACGCACAGAGAAAGCAGAGTCTGCAGTGAATGGTGTGGGCAAAGTGGAGAACCCCAATTCCTGGGTGAAGCTAACCTCACATCAATGCAAAAAATAACCAGACATGGATTAATAAAAATAAGACTCGAAACTGTAAAACTAGTCAAAGAAAGCAGAGAAAATGTTTCATGCCATTGGCCTGGGCAATACTTTAAAAATATAATTCCCAAGCTGCAGGCAGTAAAAACAAAAATGACAAATGGGATTGTGTTAAACTAAAAAGTCACTGTGTGGCAAAGGAAAAATAAAACATACGACAACCCACGGAAAGAGAAAAACACAAGCTAGACACCCGAACAGTGGGTAATGTCTAAATACGGTAAGAACTCAGCTTGATCTCAAACCCCACACAAAGTAACTAAAAGGGGACAGAATCTGACATTTCCCCCAAGACACACATCTGAAAAGGTCATCAAGAGCACCAACCAGAGAATGCACAGCAAAACTGCACATAGCAGAGCAACATTGACCAATAAGACGAGGCATAATAGTTATCAAGTAAATATAAAGAAAGAGGCATTAACTCACAGCTATGGCGGTTCAAGAACATGATGCTGACATCTGCCTGACCTGAAATGTCATCCTGGGAGGTGGCCCTCTAATGGTGAAAGCAAGGTAGGGAGCAATGGGCTAGGGCAAGGCTGGGCTTCCACTTTTAAGGACCCATAGCCCCTCCTGGGAGACTTCGCCAGCTCTGTGAGTCCAGATCCATCATTACAAGGGTAGAATTCCAGTAATGTACTCACTTCCCCCTCTGCCCACTGCTTTCTTAGAGTTTCTGCCCCCTCGTAGTCACAGAGGAACTAAACCTGATGGGGACAAACCACAGCAGATGCCAAGTGTTGGTGAGGAAATCGACTTTTGTGCCCAGGTGATAGGAAGGTATATACTATTGTAGAAAACAGTATGAAGTGTCCTTAAAAAGTTAAAAATGAAATTGCTTTGTGACCCAGAGAACTTCAAGACAATGAAATTTGGGATTGGATCCCTGCAACCTGTGTTCACTGCAGGGCTGTTCACGGTAGCTGTAGCATGGGCTTGTCTGGCAATGTATGAATAAATGACTGTATGAGAAAATAGTCTGTGGAATATTATGCAGCCTTGAAAATGGAGGCGATATTCCATGTATGAAGGCATGACCGAATGTGGAGGGCATTGTGCTAAGTAAAAGAAGCCAAACAGAGAAAAGGCTCATGACCTTGGTTGTATGTGGAATCAAATATATTAGGCTCAAGAAAGCAGAGAGTAGAGTGGTAGCTGCCAGGGACTAATGGGGGAGGGATAAGGTTGGCACTGAAGGCGATCCAGTTTCAGGTGTGCGAGATGAACGCATTCTGAACACCGAACGTCCAAATGGCTGTCTGTAGCTGGTGCTGCTGGACTGTGCACTTGAACTTGACTGAGGGGGGATATCTCAGGCGTTCTTACCACATACAAAGAAACAGCAGCTGTGTGAAGCAATGGATGTGTTAATGGCTTCACTGTGGCAATTATTTAAAAAAATGTACATATACCCATCGAAATACGACACCGTACAGCTTAAATGTATACATATCTATCAGTTACAGTTACATGAACCTCAAAAGCACACTGTCTTGGAAAATAGAGGCTAGCCCGGTGCGGTGTCTACTCAATGTGACCCTACAATGAAAGAGCAGAGCACATAAAGATGGCAGAGACGATGCCAGTCATAGTGAACAGCCCAGAGCACAGGCTCCCGAGGTATGCTCTCAGAGCAGCAGCAGCATCACGAAGTCACGAGGTTCTCAAGGCGCAGGAACTCCATGGCAACACCCTGCAAGCCTCCACGGGAGCAGGAAGTGGTCTGGGAATCATCGCTAAGAACACGACAGAACCTCTTTCCTGCTCTGCCGTCCTGAGCTCATTCCTTGTGTTTGGAACGGGGAAATATGTGTTCTTTTTAAATAGAATTTCATCAGGGATAAACCTCAGTTACAAAAGGGATTTAATGTAGATACACAATTAAAGGGGGAAGAGCATCGATCGACAAGTGCTCCCTGCACCCAGCTTAGGAATCCGGACGGTCCTGGGTGTCAGAGCTGCCTATTACATCTAAAAGGAATTGCTTTTTTAGGGATAGAGGCCACTGGGCAGTGAGATATTTTACAAAATCTCCGTTCTGGGTGAGAGGGCTCAGCAGTTAAGAGCACTAGTTGCTCTTGCAGAGGGTCTGGCACACACGTGATGGCTCACAACCCCCTGCAACTCCAGCCTCAGGGGAATATCCTCCCTGGCCCCCTCGGGCACTGCATGCGTGTGGCGCACAGACATATATGCAGACAAAATACCCATACACATAAAAAAGTCTTGCTTTATAAATAAGAGCCCACAGTATCGGTAGAATTAAACCATCTCCAGGTTGAAGCATAGCTTTGACCTGTCCCAAGTGTTCTTGCATCCTCGTCTTCATCTGTGTTCCACACAGACCAAACTTCCCTAAAATCTTTAGATGCCACACTACCGGTGGTTTTAAGGTTGAAGCAGATTAGTTCCGGTTATCCAGAACTTCCGTGTTTTTCCCCTGATAGGGTCCTCATTTAAATTCTTCAATTCACATCTTTCTTTATTTTTTTTTCCTTTTTGCAGAAATGTCTGGGCTCAGGCAAAGACTGATTAAAGTAGCTTATACAAGCATTAAAAGTTAATGCCTTTGTTTCATTTTTACCCACATACCAGTGGTTACCATGGTTACCAAGAAAGGTTCAGGTGGTGCCAACTTGCAGATGTGCTAAAATGTTTTCCTGGCTCTGTCTCTTAGTTACTACAACATTATAAACGACAGTTTTCAGGGAAAACAGTTTTTTAAGAAATCTTCCATGCTAATTTGTGGGAGGTGTTTTTTGTTTGTTTGTTCTTTGTTGTTGTTTTTTTTTTTTTTCAGGATAGCATAAGCATTTCTGTATAGTCCTGGCTGTTCTAGAACTTGCTTTGTAAATCAGGCTGGCCTTGAACTCAGAGATCCACCTTTCTCCGCCTCCAGAGTGCTGGGACTAAAGGCACGTGCCACCACCACTGGACTACCCATTAAGGCTGACTAACCTAACATTCTGTTTTGTGAAGATGCCTCATCTTGTTGGTTTATTTCTTCTGTCAGTGAACACGGGTATGTCCATCCGTAGGTAGTTGCAAACAACGTGGCTGTGGACATGAATGTGAGAATCTTTTTAGATCTCTGCTTTCAGTAGTCCTGGGTATATACCCAGAAGTAGAATTCAATTAATTGTAATAAGTAATTTTGTTTGATGTGTGTGTGGTTGTTTTTCCAACAGGAATTCTCTATATATCCCTGACTGTCCTGGAATTCGATCTGTGTAAGATCAGGCTCTTTCACTGTTATGCTGGTCTTGACCATTCTCGTGGGTATGAAGTATTACCTTAGGTGGTTTTGATAGACAAACTCCTGTTAGTGATGCTGAATTTATTTCCAGGTACTTATTGCTTTTGTGGAGACGTCTGCCAAGACCTTCCCAGTTTTAATTATGTCCTGTTGCTGAGTTGTGGGAGTGCTTTGCAAAAATTTCTACTTGTGTTCAGACACACAAGTGATGGATGCTTTTTCACTTTTTGAGATATGCTTTCACTTTGTTCATTGTGTCATTTAGTAAGGATCAGCTTTTAATTCTGATGAAATTCAATTCACCTATTTTCTTTTTGCATGTTGCATTTTTCTTTCATTGTTAGGAGAGCACTGCTAAATTCAATGTCATACGCCCTCCCACTTTCTTCTAAAGTATTTATTATTGTTATTATTATCATTATAATTAGATTTATTTTTATTTTATGTGTATGGATGTTTTGATTCCATGTATGTCTGTGC
>NW_004949202.1:529897-531821 GCF_000317375.1 Microtus ochrogaster
ATGCTGCATCACTTTCCTTTATGGTCTTCTGAGAGAGGGTCTTGCTCCACAGCCATGGCTGTCCTAGAGCCTGCCACATAGATCAGTCTTAAACTTGCAGGAGGCATTTCTCTTTTTGCTTCAGAAATGGCAACCGTGTTATGCTCCCAAGTACGGCATTGGGCAGAGCTTAACCGCCTCTGTTTTCTGTCTCCTGTGAAGCTGACTGGAATTCTTCAGTGTGTTCACCTGGCTGGTCATGCTGCTGGCTGTGCTGCTGGCCTTCTTGGAGCTGGTATCGGGTCTCCATGGTGCCTCTTGGACTTTCCTATATCATGGGCCCCAAAAGCATGGTCTCAAGCAAGTTATTGGACTCCTTACTAAAAATAATTTTGTAATAATTCTGTTATTATTGTTGTTGTTTTGAGGCAGTCTTGTTATGTACCTCAGTTGGGTAACTGTGATTCCTCTAATTTCAAGCCACCCTTTCCCCATCTTATACTCTTCCAGCCTTGAGCATAGCACCTACCTTGTCAGAGCTCACAATGACTTGGATTTTCTGGACACTTTTTGTCCCCTATGATGCCTTCTCTGGCCTTAACCTGTCCTCAGCTTTCTGCTCTGACCGACATCTTTCTTGACGCCGGGAGCACAGATTCCCGGTGTTTGACTTTGGCTCATACCCATTGTTAGCTTTCACAGGTCAGGCAACACTTTGAGTCCCATCACACCTGTGATTTCTTTACCCTTTGACTCAATGTTCTCTTCCTTCCAGCTGATGCTGTTTCTGCCTCTCTCCATCTTGCCTGCTTCCATCTCGCATCTTTTACACGATGCGGGAATTTGTAAACAATGATGCAACAGCAGGACCATTGTATATCACTAATTGAAAGCATGTGAGTTTGGAGCCTTAGGGTTCCCTTGATAATGTGTCAAGCAAGAAATTTACCAGCTCTTCTCTTGGATCTTTGACGAAAGTCATTAAACTGGAGGGCTTAAAATGCCCCATGCTCTTAGAACCCTGACAGTGTGCACAACGAAAGGTGACATTCCTACCATGTCCTTCCCATGCGAACCCTACATACTTCCACACTCTACACATCCATGCCCTGCATCCCATGCTCACAATCCCATGCTCACCCCGCTCACACCCTCGTACTCATACACACCGCACACTTACCTCTCATCCTCATCCATCCCGCCCACATACACTCCTGTATATCCATACTCACACACTCCACATGCTCACACGCACTTATGTATTAATACAACCTACACACTCATATCCCGCACACTCACCCACACACTCACAGCCTGACCCATACATGTCACAGGCCACGAGAAGCAGGTGGCAACTAGTGTTCAGATGTCAACCCACCAGGGGATGGTTAGCTGATGGAGGATTAATCCTGTCCAGACAAGGTCTGTGGGGCCATCAACTCTGGAAACTGTTGCTCACTTTTGCTGAAGCAGCTTGGTGTCTCCCCTATACACGCATTGTAATGTGCAATCTTATGTGATGTGTATATGGAATCTTATGGGCACATATATCCAGGAAGATGACTTTTCATTTAGCTTTATAATTCTGATATATAGAATATATACTGGGACATGCCTCATAACTAGAGCTATTTGTCCCACAAGGACTGTGGACATTTAAAAGCCTGCCTCCTTCTTTTGTTTACAACCACGCAGAAACCCTCTTGACTAGGTATGTGCTGAAATTTGGGGGGGGGATCTGAATTAGCACCCTTGAAAACATAGGACCTGGCTGGCTGCACCCATGCTTTTCTGAGGTCACCTCCTCACTCCATCCGTGTGCCTCCATCCTATGGATTCTCCCTATGGGAATGGGAAACAAGGGAGAGGACCCAGCTGCCGCAGAGTGACCCTTTCTGAGACTCTTCCCCTTGCATAAGGGTCCAGGGCTGTCACAGTGGCCATG
>NW_004949202.1:532838-542292 GCF_000317375.1 Microtus ochrogaster
GAGAGAGAGGGAGAGAGAGAAAGAATAGGATGATCATGTTCTGTAACACATGGGCAGTACCAAAAACATACACTCAAAGAAGAAAGAAGAGAACTGTTATATCAATGAACATGACTACACACATGGGTTTTTACATATGAGCACACACATGACAACACTTCAACAGAGCAGGCACTTTAAGCCTGTCGCACCCCCTGTGGAGGGACCTGAGGTAGATAAGGGAGGAGGGGATAGAGAGGCAGGTGGCTCTGAAGGATAATAGCAACATAAGACAGGCACTGCTTCCTCCCAGACGGACTCTAATTATACCCCGACACCGGAGAGTGCAGAGAACTAAACTCACTTCTGGAAACTCAAAATGCACGCTTTATAAAGACCCACTAGGTGTTGTTTGAAGTAGCCCATCAATCCCAAAATGTCTGTGATTTTCTTACAATGTACTTCTTTCAGTAATTTTACTGCTTTTGTGTTTTGCAGAAGGCTTCATTCTGCCCAGAGAAACTGGAATGGATTCGTTCACTCTGTGTTATGGCAAAACACGTGTTACCATGGTTTCTGAAAACAAAATTCCAATGAGCAGATGGAGTGGCTGAGGGGAGAGAGTCTCATTGGTGTAGAAATAGGGAGCAGAACTCAAGCTAAAATAGATGCATTTCAAGAAGTCCTGCCATGCAGAATTACACAGAATTGCTGCCAACAGTATGGCGGTGTGCTAATTATTGTGTTAAACATTCTTAATTGATATATATCTCATAAAAATTAGCAAATTCAGTACCAACGTTTAGTGTACAATATGCTTTATTTTAGTCAGTAATATTTTTAAACTCAGTGAATGTTGGATAGGCATAGATGGAACGAGGGGATCAATTTAGACTTCACTGTGAATGCTGATGAACTAGGGAAGCGTTCTGAAATGTTGAAATAAATCGATGGAGACTGTCTAAGTCACCAGTAGCATCTGAATTGTTACTTTGGGGAAGAATTTGGAATATTCAGAAGTCACGAAGTGGGAAAGAAAGTCGGTAGCCCGGTAGCCCGTTATCACCCACACTGTCTGCTTCAGTGTGGTTTACTTCCAGTGACCCATGTGGAGGGAGGATAGGGTGGTGGGGTGGAGAGATAGGCCAGGGTTACCTTCCAGCAGTCATGGACGACTTGGTCAAGCTGGATCTTTGAGTTCATTAACATGAATGCTGTTCTCTGGCTGTTTCAGACAAGCACTGGGATGGGAAGAATGAACTGTGGATCATAGGACAGAGCTGTGCAGGAAGCAATTAGCTCCCGCCTTGGGAAGGATTCTCTCACGGTGCCAGTCCTCTGATATCCCTCTCCTGTTAATTAGCAGAGTCTTCACTTGGCTGCAGCGCCCCAGCTGGGGCTTCCGACACCCTCAGTCCAAGGCATCCCTCTTCTCCGAGAGCTCTCGCCAGTGTCCTCCAGCCAGCGGCAGTGCGGACGCCCAGGCATCACCCACAAACTCCCCTTCTTACAGCATGACTCCCCAGAGCCCACGCTCCTCTGCCTTTTGACAGGCTCCTTGTTCATCTCTGACCTGTCACAAGGCACAGTGACTGTGCTGCTTGCTGCTCAGAAGGTTCCCACTCACCATCAAGTCCTAAACTCCTCGGTGTTCAAGAGTTCTTGCATGGCTTGTTCTTCTGACCTCCCTGGAGCTCCTTAGCTCTCTTCTCCTGGTCTGCTCTTCAGTCACTCTGACCTTTTCGGTTCCTTCTAGATCAGGGCCTTTGTACATTCTGCTCCGTCATCCAGAGACATCGATTTTCTCCTTCCTTAGTTTCAGAACTTACAGGATTCAGTTCCCACATCTCAGAGAGTCTGCCCAGTCCCTTCTAGTGGGGTCTGGTTTCACTGTTGAGCTTTCAGAGAGGTGTATATTGTAGTTGATTGTGATGTCAACCTGCCTTCTCTTCCTCCCTCTGCTTCTTAGCATGGTGCACTTTTCTTAGCTGATGTCCTTGGGCACCAGACTTCCAGGTTCTGCTGCCTTTGGACCCCAAGACTCTCAAGGGGCTCAAGCACCAGCCTCTGTCTTGGAGCTGTGTTTGAGGCTGCCGGCTTTTTGGACTGAGCTGATATTGTCATCTCTAGTTCCCCAGCCTGCAGGTGTCCAGTATGGAACCTCAGCCTCTGGGACTCTGCAGACTGTTCTAGTAAACCCTACTGTTTATTATTATTAGGAGTTATTAACTTTCCTACAGTGAGCTCTAGTCATTGTTCCTCTGGCAAGCTTTGACTATCACAGGCTGGGGCCATTTTTTGCTCTTTCTCTTCTTGGAACCCAGTCTGAGCCAGGTTTATTTTATTTTTTTTTCTCTTGGTTTTTGAGACAGGGTTTCTCTCTGTAACTTATTCTGGAACTTGCTCTGTAGACCAGGCTGGCCTCAAACTCACAGATAACTGCCTTGCTCTATCTGCTGAGTGCTGGGATTAAAGGTGCGCAGTACCACCTCCCAGTCCAGAGCCAGGTTCTTAACTCATGTTGAGGGATCCATTTGGAAAGGCTAGGGTGATACCAACATTAGAACCCAATCACCCTCATCATGTATGATTCCGAGGAGCTACACAGGAATAATGTGCTCAGCATTGTGCTAGGCTTTAACTCCCCATGCACTGGGTGGGAACAGAGCTAGGTGACATCACACACCGTTCCGCACCTCAGCATCCGATATACACGGACACCAGGAGGAGTCTTTGGAGATATGGATCACCAGTGAATGTGGCTTCAAAATACTGCCCAGCCCCCATTTCTGTGGAACAGATGTCCCTGTAATTGCTAAGCCCGGTGGTGTCATTGAACACAAGGCACACACCGATCTAATGAAGGACAGCTCCCAAACCAAGAACTTCTGAGAAGCTGACTGCTCCGTTTCCCCTTTGGTTTCTAGGCAGCGTGGTATTGGCCCCATTAGACACACAACAGATACATGTTAATTAATTTAATGATTGAAAGAACACGGCTGCAAAATAGTCTATCTAATCTATCATCTCTCACTGACCTATATTAGTCATCTGTGATCTACCTATTATTTATTTCTCTCTCAACTACCTATAAATTACCTAGATTGTATTTTATCATCTATCCATTATCCTCTATATCATCTATTAATCCATCTACTATCCACCTATGCATTTATTATTGGTCTTTCTATCCTTCCTATCTATCTATCTATCTATCTATCTATCTATCTATCTATCTATCCATCCATCTATCATCTATCTATCTATCTATCTATCTATCTATCTATCTATCTATCTGTCTGTCTATCCTCTATCTCTCATCTGCCATTCATCAATTATCGGTCATTTCTTGTCTAGCTATCCGTCCTGGTGTGCTTTCTACAGCTGTGACTTAAGTCATTGGCTTTAATCAAACACCCACTGGACTTAAGCTGGAAGCAGCTGTTTCTGTTTGCATGGACTGAGGGCTGCCTGGCACCTGGGGTGATCTTGGCAAATGACACTAAAAAGTCACCTTAGACCTCCATGTGTTTGATGGCTGTGATGGTTTAAATGCAGGTTGGCCCCTGTAGGCTCATGAATTTGAGCACTTGGCCTCTAGTTGACAGTGCTATTTGGGAAGTTGTGGAACCTCTATATGATGGAGCCTCGCTAGAAGAGGTTATAAGACTGGAGACAGGCTCTAAGGGTTTATGGTTTCTTGTCACTTCCCGTTCACTCTTTCTCTGCTTCTGTGTGTGGAAAGGCATGTGGTCAGCCAGCTTCTTACTCCTGCCACCTGCTGCCGTGCCTTCCCTGCCATTAAAGACTTGCCCTCTGGAACTGGGAGCCAAAATGAACTTTCTTATCTAAGTCTCTTTGATCATGGTGTTTATCACAGCAACAAAAAGTAGTAGTTTTCCAACATGAGAGAAGAAAGGCCATCAGAGTTACGGTGAGCTGGTAGGGACATGCGGCCATCAGAGTCACAGGTGAGCTGGTAGGGACACCCTGTCATTAGAGTCACAGGTGAGCTGGTAGGGACACCCTGTCATTAGAGTCACAGGTGAGCCAGTAGGAGCACCCCAGAAGTTGTCCACACTTGTTCTATCAGATGCTCAGCTGTCTGAGAATAAGCTGATTGACTACAGGTGTCTCCTCAGAACTCAGGGCCTGGTGAAGAGAGATTCGGGCTTGGCTTCCACAGGGAGGATTGTCTGCCTCCAAGTCCAGAGATCCAGGGGGTCCCAGCTGCCTACAGTGGCATTTCATTTGTGTTTCAATAAATAAAGCTTGCCTGAAGATCAGAGAGTAAAACAGCCACACTGGTCAGCCTTACAGACACAGGCAGTGGTGACACACACTTTTATTCCTAGTAGCCATACTAGTTTGTCACAGAAACCGGGTAGTGCATGCCTTTAATCCCAGCCCTAGACAGGAATATAAAACAGGAGGAGACAGCTCTCAGTCACAGTCTCATTACGAGATTCCTGGAGGCAGGATTGCCATTTTTGGACTGAGATTGAGGTAAGAGCCAGTGGCTGGCTGCTTTGCTTTTCTGGTCTTCAGGTTGAACCCCGATTTCTGTCTCCAGGTTTTTATTAATGTGCTTCAGCTGCCTTCACCCTACATGCTTTCTTGCCAGGCTATGTCAGGACAGACTCAATTCAGATCATGTCCCCTTCTTTGCCAGTCATGTTGCCTGTGTGTGCATTCGGAGGCTAGTGGTCAGTCTCCAGTGTCATTTCTTGGGAGCCTCCCTTCTTGTTTTTTAAGGCAGGATCTCTCACTGTGACCTGGAACTCCCCCAATGGCTAGGCTAACTGGCCAGTGACCCCTAGGTATCCTAGGTCTGCCTGCCTTGCTAGGATCCCAAGCACATGCTATCACACCTGCTTTCTTCAACATAGGTTATGGGGCTTGAACTCTGTTCCTGGTGCTTGCATGTCCCCGTCCCTGCCTGCAGTGTTTCTCTGAAGACATCTGTGTGATTGAGGCCCCCGATTAGAGGCTTCATTGTTTCACAGACACCCTTTCCCTTCCTCCTTAATTCTGAAAACAGGAAGCAAATTTAGAATAGGTCTAATCTGGGAGAACAAGGAACAGAACTCAATGGCATGAATGGTGTGAAGTAGCTTCCAAATGAGCGTTTAAAGCAGTGTTTAAAATAGAGGTAACTGGTCACACAGAGTGAAGGCTAAAGAGGGATTTCTTTTCTTTCTTTCTTTTTCTTTTTCTGATGGAATCTGTCAAACCCAACTTGTTCCCAAGCTTTCCTTTGCTGCATCACAGAGAAGTGATCACGTCTATTTTGAGAGAAGGTTGGGGTGTGTTAGAACACCAGTGCCTGGATGTGTGTGCACATTCTGGGGTCCAGATCTCTTCTGGAAAGAAACTTGTCCTCTGTCAAAAACCCTGGGCCTTTGATCCAAGGAGCCCTGGACTGGGAAAGTTAAGAGTCGTGGACATGAGCTAGCACAGCTTTGAGAAGTAGACCCCACTCCCGCAGTGTGAGGACTGTGGCTGTGCTCAGGGCCACAGATTTGTGGTTGAGCTGCTCTCACACAGTCTGGCTAAGCACCAGGGAGACTCTGATGATGCCTTCTGATTTCCCCAAGCAGGAAGGCCAGCCAGTCCTGGGGGAAGGCGTCCAATGAGGTGACCTATTTATGTAGCATCTGGAAATTTAGGAAATTGAAAAGAAAATGTCCTTTTCCAAGACTTATCTTGCATTAGAGTCACACGCTGGCCACCCTAGCCTGGTTCTTGAGGGGCCTCATTCCATCAAGGCTTTGATTTCTTGGTTTCTCTGGAACACATGTGCAGCTTTAGCATCTGAGAGACAGCCTCGCTCTCTACGCCCCACCCCTAGGTAATGCCCAGTCACCCTGACCTGCCTTCAGCAAGAATCTTGTTAGTGGGTTTAGCCAGAACCCAGCTCCCCGGTGTTTCCTCTTATAAATGTTATATTCACTGGCACCCCACCCCCAACCCTGCACCCCACTACCTGCTCTGTGCAACAAATTCTCATCTTCACTATCAGCGTTTGAAGCTTCAGTCTGGAGTCCGGTCTTTCTCACCCTGTACTCCTTTGAAATGGTTCCTTCATCTTGCCCCACCACCTCCCCTCAGCGTCCTTGACCAGTGGATTCACACGTGTGCTGTTTTGGTTCCTCCACAGGGTACTGCACAAGAAGGGTGGTCCTTAGTGTGCTGAGGGGTGGTGCTGAGACTTGGAGGAGGTGGGGCCTGACAGATGATTCTATCATTAGGGGTGTTACTCTCCGAAGAATTAGTGGGATTTTTGTGGGACCTAGATTAGTTCTCCTGCGAGAGCTATAAAAGAACAAGGCTGGCCTTTTCTTGGTCACAGGGGAATCATATCTAATCACATGATCTCACTGTCTTGTGAGCACTCCTGCCACGCTCCAATGAGACTGGATCCTTTGCCAAAGTCAGTACTGTTCTCTTTGGATTTGTGGCCTCCCAAAATGTCCTGCTCTGGCTTCCCTTGGTGACAGAGTGTGACCTGAGAGTTGTAAGCTGAAATAGGCTCTCTCCCCACCAAAAGTGCTGCTTTTGGTTATGGTGTTCATTACAGCGATAGGAACTCTGACTAAGATAATTTTCTGCCGTGTTGGACCCGATGCCCTGAGACTGTGAGCCAATATTGTTCCTCCCTTCAAGTTGTCTTGTCAGGTACCAGGCCACAGGGAGGAGATAAATACCTAACCCATGGAAGCAGTGTGCAGGATGAGGGTTCAGATTCCTCCCCCAACCTGGCACCACCTAGCTGCCCAGCAAAGCAGGAGAATGTCTTGGCAAGCATGAGTCTTCAGGGGCTGGAGCACACATTGCTCTTGCAGACCTGAAATCAATTCCTCGCACCCACACTGGGCAGCTTTCACAACTGTCTGCAACTCCAACTCTAGAGGATCTGACACCTTTGGCCTCTGAGGGCACCTACACATAAAACATTCTTCTCTGGATCCCACACGAGTTCAGGGACTACATCTAACCCCAGCCCCTTCAGTCCCATAAGCCCCTGCGGCAGTGACATTGAAACTTTCCAACAATGTCCCAGGAATCTCTGTGTCGGTGAATTTCTTTTTGCTGCTTTTGTTGTTTTGGTTGGCTATTTTTTTTTTTTTTAAGATGATGGGATAGTGGTGGTTAGGCAGGGTCTGAAACCAGGTTAGCCTCTAATTTACTACGTAACCAAAGCTAGCCTTCAACGCCTGTTCATCTTAGGCACCTCAGGCACCTGACAGACAATCCCAGACAGACAGAAGCACAGCCTTTCCAGCAGTATTACATCACAAAATCGCGAGCATGCGACTGAGGAAAAAGCTTTCTTCTGGGACTAGGTGTACCTCTAGGTAGTGAGCTGCTGTGTTGGGCAAGTTTTACTCTGGTAACTGCAGTTCATTTAAGGCACATTTGCATAAACACACAAAGCATAATCGAGGATGCTGAAAAGAACCATGACCGGGTCCAACCTCAGCAGTGGACGCATGGATTGTCCTCACCTTTCACTTCCTAGAGAAAGTCCAGTTGTCTTTTTCCTTGGGTGAAGGTGATAGGAACTGAGCACAGGAACTACTGGGAGCTTTGATGGTTGAGTAGGGGACTCGCTGAATGGGCCTGGGGCCTCTGTGGAGAGGCGCTGGGCGTTTTCCAACGCTACAGTTCTTGCTTAGGGGCTTCAGTAGCAATCCTGTTCCTGTTTGACTCCCGAACCTCACAGGCAGTACTCGGAATGTTTCCTGGGGCTCCAGGGGTTTCTGTGCTTTGGGGACAGGAAGCATACTGCCTCCTTCTCTTATGTTGGGACTCTTGATCTGCCGGTGTCTGCATCCAACACCCACGCACCTACGCAGCCATTCTCCTGCATTAGCGATAAGAGCCTGTAACACCCACGCCCCTGCAACACCTACGCCCCTACAGTAGCCACACGCCAGCAGTCCCCATGCCTCATACACCAGCCACTCACCAGGAACACCCACTGGCACCTGCAGCACCCACCTAACGTGAGCCCAGCCTTGTTACTGCCGTGCCACCTCAAAGCGCACGGAGAGGATGCCATAGTCTGCAATACTCATGATGCAGGAGGTTTAGCATTTCCTAAACTATGGGGTGGGTGGGGCGCTGCGGGGGGCGGAGCCTGTATCTCTCAACACCAAGCCAGAGGCAGCCAGGTCAGAGCCCTTGCGCTTATCCCACCGCATTACAAAAGAATCTTTGGCTTCTGCTGATGAGGAATTGGAGGGTAGGGTTGGAGCATGTGGTGATTGGAGCCTCACATTGCTAGAATTTAAAGCAGGAGAGAAGGGGGAATGAGTCAGACTGTGGGCTTCGGCCTGAACGGAGAAAGAGCTCAGTGTAGAAACGAAAACAATCTCTGCCTTTCACAAACTGAAGCCACAGCACTGTTATTAATTGTCAGGAGAGAAGAGTCCAAATGTCTTGCGACAGTATACACTGTTTTGCATTCTCAAGTTTATTATTTCTTCTTTCTTTTAATGAGGTGGCTGGTGAAACCCTTTTCAACAATTTAAAAATAGACTAACTTTCAAAACGTATTTTAAATTGTCTGCCTACTGTAAACAGTGTTAGAATTTAGTACTATAAATAGCTTTTTGAATTATTTATACTTTCAAATTTTTTTCATTGTGATCTTGAGGTTAGTCTGTTGGTTTGGGTAAGAAGAAAATGAGTAAAACACAGATAATTCTACTTAAAATTGAATATACAACATTAAAACCCAAATAACATATTAAGAGGTGTAGTCTACCTGCATGTTACAATATCAACCTGCCCTGCAAGATGTGTTCACTGATAAAATAGTGGCACTAAGGTTAAGGAGGTAGCCAACTACTTTCTGACTGGATTTGAGGCCTGTATCACAGGCCATGTTCAAGGCTGGTCCTGTAAGTCTGACCAAAAGCCCATGGCTCAGGAGGTCGCAGGTTCTAGGCAGGAACCTACTGCCAAGGTCTTGCTAAACAACGTGTTGTCAAACTATCCACATACTAGTACACATACATAGACACACACACAGAGACACATACAAAGCACACACAGACACACACAGACACACACAAAGCACACACAGACAGACAGACACACAGACACACACAAAGCACACACAGACACACACACATAGACACAACATACAGAGACACACATAGACACATCCTTCACAGACACACACAGACACATAAAGACACACAGACACAGACATACAGACACACACACAGACACACAGAGACACACAGACAAAGACATACAGACACACAGAGACACACAGACACAAAGCACACACAGACAGACACACATAGACACACACACAGACACACACAAAGCACACACAGACACACACACATAGACACAACATACAGAGACATACACATAGACACATCCTTCACAGACACACACACACACACAGACACATAGAGACACACAGACACAGACATACAGACACACACCCAGACAC